>NC_136993.1:58347056-58412056 GCF_032717465.1 Coenobita brevimanus | reverse complement strand
TAGGTCGAACATCCATGGGCAAACGTGAGGAAGAGGAAGAGGAAAGTTTTACAACACTCCTCCTCTGAGGTGGATTAGCACTTGGCTTGGAAAGTGGCTTGGAGGCCGCTCTGGGTGATGTCAGATTGCCAGTGCCAACAGCAGCAGCCCGAGAAGCGGAAGGAGTCTCCACAGGATGAGAAACCTGTGGGGATGACATTGTATGTTTCAGAACTGAAACACCAACGATCTGTCCAACACTATCCCCAGGTGGGGACGTGACCACAGGCGAACCATCAGCTGTATACTGCACCTGGCTAGACTGCTCAGCCTCCGAGGCAGAGGGAACAGGAAAGAGGTGGACACAAGGTTCAACAATGGAGACCGAACCATCAGCTGCAGCTTCCACCTAGCTAGACCCCTCAGCCTCCAGGGCTGAGGGAACTAGGGAGAGGTCATCACAAGGTTCAACAACAGAGACCTTAGATGGCCAGTCTTCAGGCTCAAAGGACTCTGAAGAACCATGATGATGTTTGCTGGAAACAGATGGAGTCTCAGGGATACTGGACAAGGCAGAAGAAGTCATGTCAACATGCACATCTACCACCATCACGGAAGTGCGCTAACTGCCAGCCACCAAAGTGGGGGGCAGAAACAATCGGAGTAGTGGTTGGGTGAACATCAATCTCACAAACAGTACAAACCATGGGGACAGCATCCAGCAAACCTCTAGGTGATAGTGTGGCCACTGGAATCGGTCGATACAGTCTCTGAAATACAGGGAGATAAACTGACATTCCAGCAATGATAGCAGCATAAGTAACCCCGGGCTGGACGAAGCAAGTCTGGTCTCTCTTCTTAGCCTCAGGAAATGAAACCTTCTCAATTGTTTGAATTGACAAATTCTTCTTTTCCAGGCAGTAGTGAGGACAGTTTTTAGAAGATACAGCATTAGAAACCCCATAGCGATAGCATTTAAAGGGTCCTGGACAGTCACTGGTATGAATTGGTCCACTACAAGAGATACAGCCACAAGGAAAGCCAGCCTGTGCATGGAGGCAAAATTGGCTAACATGCCATACCCCTGGCAGTGAAAGCAGTTGGCACGTACTACTGCACAGGAAGTGATAGCCATACCAGTTTAACAGATGTAAGCAAAGTTAATTTGTCAAGTGTCAAAAACATGGTAGGGGTCAGGGTCAAAATTCCACTAATTTCCTTCTGAATGTGCTCAACCTTCACCACACCAGACAACAGCAGTTCCTCCAACAGCCATGCCTCTGTGTATCGGAGGAGGTCACGCAAAAATCTGACATCCTTACGTTGGTTGAAACTGCAGTGAGGAACACAGGAAATGGCTGCATCAGAGACAGGTCAGAGCTAATAAGTAAGAGCTCCCTTCAGGGGATGACATGTCAGTAAGTATGCTCCCACTGCCCTGGGAAGAGATCTTAGGCTCCCTTCCACAAGCTGACACTGTGGCATGGTGTAACTCAAAAACATCAATATCTAGCACTGACCCTTCCACGGGGGGTTTCAGAACTAGATATTTGGCATATGGTGCCAGCACAGTTTCATCTGCCCTCAACCCTGGGGCCACACCCATCCGATGCTAATGCCTCCCAGTCCCAGTTGAATGCTGTGGCAGAGGAGGATACTCACCAGGGGCCTGTTAAAGCTCAAGAGTTGCAATGGAAGAGTGGTCAGGGATAGTGTCAGAGTCGTCACCTGAGTGCAGTTTAAAATTTTGCCATAATACTAAACTTCAATAAAAATAAAAAAAATTCATTCCTCCACCCCTCCACCCACCATGGAGCTAAAGAAGGGGAGGGCTTATGCCAGACACAACACCACTGGTGACCCCAGAGGTAGCAGGAAAGTATACATGGGTAACCACCAGGAGTCCTGGGCAAGGGTGGCTCCAGGATGATAGGAGCCATCAGGCTCCCCAATGCCCACTTGACCCTAGCCAATGCATGAACAGCCAGTTGACATGGTCAGACCCAACCAGGCCACCTGTCTAGCCAGAATAAAGGACCACAGAGGTGTATTGCCAGTTGCAGAGTGATGCGTGTGGCATCACTCAACTCCAAGGACTCCCGTCCCCCGCTATTATGGGATGCCACGCTTATCAAACATGTGAGGAGGCAACAGTCCTGCTGTAGGTGGAAAATGGGCAGGAACTAACATCACCAGCATGCCTCCTTTTCCTGTGATGTGGGGGGTGCTTGCTCCATGAGGCTGACAAATGCCAACCCCTACAAAAGTTGGCATGCCTCCAGAGTAGGCGGCACTGCCAGCCACACCGCAAGTCCCACCACCACATCAAGGTGATCCTCTTCACCGAGGAGAGAAAGAGAAAGAGAGAGAGAGAGAGAGAGAGAGAGAGAGAGAGAGAGAGAGAGAGTCTCAACAGTACGTCCTCCACCTATTTTTGGATACCCTTCCCACCATCAGCTTTTTTATTTTTTAAACTTTTCCCAGTCTCCTCTCCATTCCCCTCCCCACTTCTTACCCTCCTCATAGTAGACTGTAGCACCAGTCCAGCAGGGCAGTACTCCCAGGGTGAACAGGAAACTGATGACAGGGAGAGCTTTCGCTCCCATTTCATCAGCCCTCAGGACTAGTTCATGACCATCCCCCTTTGCTGAACTTTTTCAGTGTTCCAGTAACACAGAGAGTAGACCAGTATGCTCTTCATTACAAGTTTCTTTAACTGTAAACACCAAACTACTGACCATCCCCCTTTGCTGTACTTTTTCAGTGTTTCAGTAACACAGAGAGTAGGCCAGCATGCTCTCCAATACAAGTTTCTTTAACTGTGAACACCAAACTACTGACCATCCCCCTTTGCTGTACTTTTTCAGTGTTTCAGTAACACAGAGAGTAGGCCAGCATGCTCTCCAATACAAGTTTCTTTAACTGTGAACACCAAACTACATGCACATTACACAGTACACTTCCTTTTTCAAAAAAATAAAATAAATAAATAAAATAAAATGGCATCTAATAAGCAAGCCTTGGAGTCCCGGGGGGGGGGGGGAGATCATAAATACCCTCACCATCGGCCGCTCTCCCAGTGACAACTCAGTGAGCTGCATGGAACCACTGTCTTACTCACTTCCTTTCTGCAACATTCGTGGCCTTTCCTGTAACTGTCCCTCTGTTGAGCACCACCTCTCCTCCTTTAAACCTCCCCTTCTCTTCTTACCTGAGACTCAGCTGTCTGAGGCAACTGATAGTAAACACATATCTGTATCCTCCTAATTTCTCTACACTCATTTCAAAGCCAAAAATGGCTGTTGTGTATATGTATGCAACATTTTATCTTGCTTTTGTGTTCCTAAACTTGATTCTTCTGAAATCTCTACTCTCTGGTTTTTGCTTTCCTGTCATTCTCAAACTAAGTATATCTGTGCTGTTTACTTGTTTGCTAACTCTGCTGGCTACAAAAAATTCTTCGACATATCCAGTATACGAGATTTCAATGTTCACCACCTCATTTAACTCTCCTCTCCTTTCACTGATCCACCTGCTGATCAAGCCTACATCTTTTCTATCCTTGGTGACCTTGTGTAGCTTGTACAGCACCCTACCATATCCCTGATGAAACTGGAGAGGGTTCCAAGATACTTGACAACTAATCCTTCTGATTACACTGTTAATCTTTCCTCTCCGCTGGGCTTCTCCAATCACATTCATATTACCTTAACCTGTCCTATTGTACCAGTATGGCATATGGACCCTCCAAAGAAATGCCGGTTGTGGCATTTTGGAGCTGCTGATTGGGAGGCCCTCTGGCAGTACTTCTTTGATTTTCCCTGGAATAATTATTGCTTTCATGGCCGGAAGCCATCTGAGTGTGCCTCGCGCACTGCTGATGTTAATCTCTCGGGTATGGAAACATACATTCCTTTCTCATATCCTTGCCTAATGCATGAAAGCCTTGGTTTAATCATGCTTGTTCTATTTCTGTCCACAACAAGGAGAGGGCCTATAAAAGGTACAGAAGCCAACCCACCCCTGAATCACATTTTTTTGTTTCTGTCCGGAATAGTGCTAAGTCTGTTATTTGCTCTGCTAAAAATAATTTCATCCATACTAAATCCTCTCAAATTTCCAACTTGAATTCCCACTCCTTCTGGCACCTTGCCAAACACCTTTCTAACAACTTTACCTCATCATCATTCTCTCCTCTTTTCTACTCTGATGGCTCTGTAGCTATTTCTTCTGCTCATAAAGAAGATCTATTCACTCAGACTTTCTCCTCCACTTCCACCTTAGACGATTCTGGTGACGTTCCTCCATCACTTCCCACTTCTGACTTACTCATGAACGATATTAAAACTTTTTTCAGTTGATGTATATTCTGCCATCACTGACCTTAGTACTACTAAGGCATATAGGCCTGAAGGAGTCCCCCCTGTTGTCCTCAAGAACTGTGCTTCTGTTCATGCATTTTCCTATGTAAACTCTTTTGCTTTGTCTGTCTACTTGCACTTTTCTTTCCTGCCGGAAGTTTGCTCTCATTCAGCCAGTCCCAAAGAAGGGTGACCATTCCCAGCCCTCTAACTATCGCCCTATTGCTTTAACATCCTGCTTCAAAAGCCTTCGAGTCTATTATTAACCTGTACAATCCCGCCGTCGACATGGTGCCGACAGTACCAAATGTCTCAAGTAATCCCAGAGACGTGATGGTGCCGACAGGAAAATTCGAGCATCGTAGCATGTCTCTAACCTCTTAAATCTAGCTAATTTTTTTCTAAAGAGTAGCTTAATGTATTGGCAACATTGTGCACAAGCATTTGTAGCACTGAGTTTGGTTCTGCATGGCTGGGTAACATGTGTGTGCCGCTGTCCGTCACAGTGTTAGAATGTTGCGTATGTCACGCCATTTTTCCGCCTCACTGGGCTGGAAGTGGTGGTTGAAACTGTCACATGGACCCTCTCTCCCTTCATTTATTGATTCTACAGAAGAGGAAGACCTGGACGACTCTTCTGGGGAGGAATACTGTATAAGCCAGTGGAGAAGGATATTGAGAATGGGGAATCCCCCATTCTCCTCCCCCGTTCTCTCTCATCCCGCCCAGCTGGGTGGGAAAACGTAGCTCACGGCTTGGGAAACTGGGCTAGAAACACTATGGACGGCCATCTTGCACTTATTTCTCCTATATGGAGTACGTTTTTTTTTGCTTTTCCTTGATTTATATGTCCTTCTGGATTGTTTTATGCAATAATATTGTTTCCGTTTTTGGTCTGGGATTAGGTGAGTATAAAATTGCAAAAATGCCTGGTATGGTATGGGTTAACAAAATAATTTTAAAGAATCTTTCCTATCACAACCTTCTTTTTGATTGTCAGTATGGGTTCCGTCAGGGACGCTCAACTGGTGGTCTTCTCACCGACCTTTCAGACTCCTGGTCATCCTCATTTCGGTAATTTGGCGAAAGCTTTGCCTTGACATCTCAAAGGCTTTCGATCGAGTTTGGCATAAATCTGTAATTTCTAAACTGCCTTCTTACGGTTTCCATCATTCTATGTGTGCCTTCATCTCTAGCTTCCTTTCTGGTCATTCCTCAGCTGCCCTTCTCCTAGAACTTTCATCTTTGGTTTTCCTAAGAGCTCTGTCCTATCACCAACTCTCTTCCTTTTATTCATCAATTACCTTCTAAGCTGTACATCTAACCCTATCCACTTGTACACTGATGATTCCACCCCTAACATTTCCATTCAATTCCAGCAACGTCTATCTCAGCAGTTACTTCAACAAACAAGGGATGAGGCTATGGCACACCAAATGTCTGACTTGTCTCATATCTTTGACCGGGATAAAAATAATCTTGTTCTTTTAAATGCCCCAGAGACTCAGTTTTTACACCTATGAGCCCAAGAAAATCTTCCACAGGAGTACCCATTATGTTTAATAATGTCCATCTCAATCTTACATCATCCTTAAACTTACTTGGGGTTTCACTCTCTCGGGACTTATCTTGGAGACATCATATTAAATCTTTTGCAAAATCTGCTTCCAAGATTTTAGGTGTTCTAAGCCCACTCCATATCTTCTTTACCCCTGCACAGGAGTTGACGTTTTACAAGGGTTTTAATCGCCCCTGTTTAGAGTACAACTCTCATGTGTGAGGAGTTTCCCCACATACAGCTCTTCTCAATATGGTGGAGTCATAAGCTTTTTGTCTTATAACTCTCCTCCTTCTCTTTCTGGCTCCCTTCACCCTCCGTCTCTTCGCCACACTGTTGCATCTTTATCTCTTTTCAGTCGCTACTTCAAAGGTCATTGTTCCTCTGAACTATCTTCTTGAATCCCTCCACCTCTGTGATGGGTGCGTAGCAGCCGTCTGTCCAACTCTCTAATGCAAAAGTTAACCTTTACTACCAGTCTTTCATTTATGCAACAGGTCAGCTCCGGAACTGTCTCCCTCTGTCTGTATTTCCTACTTCCTATGGTCTCCAGTCTTTCAAACACAGTGAGTCATGCATCTCAAAATGAACGGATCTTGAATTTGGCTCTCTTTTGTATTTTTTTTTTTTATTATTATTATTATTTCTTTGAAGGAACAGTTCGCGGGCTTATCGCTTTTAGTTCCTTCTTCCTTACATAAAAAAGAATAAAAAATAATAACAGTAATAATCGTATAAATGATATTATTCCTCGTCTTTTTGTGACTGATGCGGGTCCTTGACGAATAGTCATTTTTTTGGCTTTAGAATGAAGATAATTTTAGTATTATTTTAAACACTATACGACACTCCTAAATCAGGACACATCCCATCGTTTCGTTCTTGCTACCACCTGACTTAGGTGAGTTAAGGAAGCTGTCCCTTAGCCTTCGTCATAGCAGGTACTGCAGAGTGTAGCAGCCAAGACTGGCAACTGGCCTAAGAATTACACTGTTAACTTTGCTCTGTAATCTTGATATTCCATTGATTTTTCACAACGTATCATCTCAACCAAAACCACACCCACAAAGACTAACATGCACACCAAACACTTATCATTGCTACCACCATTGTAGATTGCCATATCCCAATTACTGCATATTGCCCAACACTTCCATTCATATCCCAGCTACCATCAGTATTACTAAACCATAATCCCTTACCTATACTCAGTTTTTTTTTTTTTTATTGAGGCGAAGATGCACTTGACAGGTAGGTGATGACTGGCTGAATGCAACATTACTTCATAATCTCTTTACTCGTTAGCATTACTAATTGACAGCATATATCTGAGGGGAAAATTTGGGTTAGTAAATGTTATTCAGACATGTTGCTTTCAGCCAATAACCACCAACCTGTCAAGTGCATCTTCGCCTCCATAAAAAAAAAAAAAAAAAAAAAAAAAAAAAAAAAAAAACAGTATAAGTGCCACCGTCACGTTTAGCACATCTGCAGTTACAACCAAAACCTGCCATAACATCATCACTCATAACAAGAATATCCAAAACTGCCACACCTCCACCACAACTACCACAACACAGTCACATTGACCGCCGCATATCGTAACCACTGCCACACCCACCACCATCGTCACACTGATATACCCATTAATACGCACACCTACACTTTTGCCTCCTCCTCCTACTCCTCGTCACTGTCAAATTATTATTTTTGAAATCGTTATTGTTTTTATTAGTAGTTGTAGTAGTAGTAGTAGTAACAGCAGTAGTAGTAGTAGTAAGAGTAGTGGATGTCAGTGCTCGAGGTTTCTGGACACGTGGGCATAGGACGTTCTTCGACATCAGGATATTCGATCCCATGGCAGCATGTCATTGTGAACTGTCTCCCGAAGCTGCACACAAGAGGAATGAACAAGAAAATAATAGAAATTATCAAGAAAGGATCCAACATGTGGACCACGGTCGATTCACTCCCCTTGTGTTCAGGACATCAGGTGGGATGGGTCCAAAGGCAGTGAGATTCTACTCAAGACTGGCAGAGGTTCTTTCTGAGAAGAAACGTCAACCGCAGAGTTCTGTTATGGCCTGGATGAGATGTCGACTCTCATTCTCCCTCGTGAGGTCTGCTCTGCTATGTCTCAGGGGCACAAGATCATCAGCCCTCAGGCCTGTCTCTCTGGCGGGTATGGATTACGAAGCTACAGTGGTCGAGAGTCGCATACACCAGTGACTCCAATAGTTTAATGTCTTTATTTACACTGTAATATCAATAAATATAAAATAAAATAATAATAGTAATAGTAGATTGTTGGTAACCACGGCCGTTGGCGTG
The DNA here is from genome assembly GCF_032717465.1 of Coenobita brevimanus. Lineage (NCBI taxonomy): Eukaryota > Metazoa > Arthropoda > Malacostraca > Decapoda > Coenobitidae > Coenobita > Coenobita brevimanus. Next base: position 58,403,827 of record NC_136993.1, on the reverse strand, counting down.
CTTGGGGCCAACGGATTGTAATATGAAGGTTCGTGTTAACCTTCACATTATAACTCCAAATGGTGAACTGTATTAGCAAGGTTGGTTTTGATCTTCACAATATAATTCACCAATGGATGAATGTGATAAAAAAAAAAACAGTAGTAGTAGTAGTAGTAGTAGTAGTAGAAGCAGTTGTAACAGTAGTGGTGGTGGTATTAGCAGTAGTAGTAGTAGTAGTAGTAGTAGTAACAAGAAGACTAAACACACTTACAGTATCTAGCCTTTAATCCTGTAATGATTTCAAAACTATTCTCATCTGAAGATTAAATGATGAGAAGTTCTGTAGTTACTCTCGCCAAATGCAGCTGTTAAATGCCTGTTCTCTGTAGGTGTCCCTTCAAACCTCATTGCCCTTTTCCTCCCCTTCCCACTTAGTCTCCTTTCACCCTCATTCCCTTGTTCTGCCCAATAATTTCTCTCTTCCACCCTCCTCCCTCGTTTTAAATCTTTTCTGATACCTTTAGATCGAGGAATATCTATCAACAATGCTTCAGACAAGTAAATTTATTTAACTGGGACTTCATGTCATATACAAGTACCGTCCTGTATCATGTTTTATGAAATTTCAGAGACTGAAAATAACCAAGGACAATATGATAGGGATGTGTGCTGAGCATGAGATGGTGATTGGAAATACCTTGCTTGAGAAAAATGATATTTATACTGTAAATATACATGGATGAGACAGGAGGGGAAAGGGTTGTTGGCAGAGCAATATTGAACTATGTGGTTGTGTCCAGGAATTTAATAGGAAGATTGTTGGCTGTGAGAGTTTTGAAAGGGAAGGGTGGAGGTATGTCTGACCACTGCCTGATGAAGGGAAAGTTGAGATAAGGTAAGAGATGGGTGAGAGCTAGGAGAGTTAGGTGTGGCAGGGAGGTTTTGAAAGTGAGTGAGTTGGATAAAAGAGAGAAAATGATAGAGTATCAGAAGTTCAAGGATGAGTAGCAGTGAAAGTTCAGCAAAATGGCAGTGTAGAAGAGAAATGGCAGTTGCTTAAGAGTGCTGTGGTGGGGCATGCGGAAGAAGTGTGTGGTGTGAGAGGGTGGTGGTGTAAGAAAGAGAAGTGAATGGTGATGCGAGGAAGTAGGTATGGCTGTGGCTGAGAAGAGACGTGCATATGAAGTGTGGCTGCAGAGGAAGGATGAAGTGTCATATGAGAGGTATAAGAAAAAGAGGAATAGGGCGAGAAGGGCTGTGCGTGATGCTAAAGTGGCAGCAGATGAGAGGTGGGGTAGGCGGTTGACTGAGAATTTTCAACAGAATAAGAAATTGTTTTGGAAGGAGGTGAAAAGGATGCGAAAGGGAGAGTCTGGGAGGGAAGATCGGGAAGGAAGATCGAGTAAAAGCAAAGGATGGAAGGATGTTATTGAAATAGATGCAGTTAGGAAGAGATGGGCGGAGTATTTTGAAAGACTGTATGTATTGTAACGGCCGGTTTACACCCATCTGACAGTAACGCACCTTACTATATACGTATACGTCGTTTTTCACGTGTACCTTAGGAAAATATCAATTGGGTCAGGGAACACCGTTGTGTCACTTGAGAAGTAACTCGCCCTGCCCAAAGCTTCGCTCATGGGTATAGCTGGGAAGTTGTTCGGTTGCATTTATGAGTTATGGGAGTCTGTGACTATCACAACACAAGCAAGGCAGCGTTCAGTATGTGGAATCATATGACAGGATATACTATTGCGCACTCTAAAGTGTTTCCTCTATAATGGGATCGAAATCTTGTCAGAATATACGCATATGCCACCACCCGATCGCGGAGGCTCCAGAACTATTGTACAACAATCAAACAAGTCTTCACATCAAGGCCTCAACTAAGGAGGTTTACTTTGTCAGCATCATGCCTGTTTCTTGCAAAAAGTCCAGCTAAAACACAGTGTGGTGACGAAACAAAATCTGAACAATATGGGACAGCGAAGTACAGAGCAGGGAAAATAAGGCAGGCAGAAGGCAGGCAAGAATGAGTGGCGAAGCTAAGAGAGGCCAGGACAGGGACGGACAGGCCAGGCAAGACAGACAGGCCAAGACAGGGCAGAGCAAAGTTAACAGGTCAAGGCAATATTAGTAGGGTAAGGCAGGACAGAGTACAGTAGGCATGCAGAACAGGAGTGGCAGACAGCAAGCAAGACTGGACTGGCGGAAGGGATAGGACAGAATTCACAAGGCCACTCAGGGACTAGCATTATTAGTGGATGAGGTGCATACGGAAGGTGAGTAAGACAAACATCCATTTTAACCCAATCAGTGATATGGACAAAATAGAATTCTTCCACAGCCTCAATATTTATCTACTTATAAACAAAAAAATCATAACGTTAAGGATGGCAAAGTTAAAAGGACGAACAACTGATCATTTTCTCCTTCAGTATCTGAAAGGAATAGTCTCGCTCCGGACCTCTATGATTCTGACTGGGTAAATAACGACTGAATGATGGATATATGGATTGCAAACGAGTGTGACAAACCTTTATTGCTCCTCGAGTTGGATAGAAATGAAAATGAGCGGATTCCTCAGGTATATTTGGATCTGTTTAATTAGTAGCTCGCATTATATAATATCAGTATCTGTCACTTTATGCAATTTCAAGTACTAAAATTTACGAAGCGCAGCTTACAGAGTTAAATGGAGATATAAAGACGTATGAAGAAGTGAAGGAGGGCTGTGGTGTTGGTGTGGATGAAACAGAAATCGTTAGGAGAAAATTACTTTACGATGGTTTGGTCATAGTGAGGGAATGGCATTAGGAGAAAATTACTCTACGATGGTTTGGTCATAGTGAGGGAATGGCATTAGGAGGAAATTACTCTACGATGGTTTGGTCCTAGTGAGAGAATGGAGAATGAGAGACTTAATTCGGTGTATGTAATGGAGGGTGTGGGTGAGGGGGAGAGTGACCGAGGACAAGATGGACGGATGGGATGGAGGGCTATATTAGAGAGGGGAAAGGGGGTGAGTTCGGGGTAGGGCAACCAAATGACAAAGGACAGGGTAATGTGGAAGCAATTTGCTTGTGGCCATTTCTTACGAGAACACAGTAAGGTGTTTGGTTGTAGATAAATAAATAGAATATCTGCCTATATAAATCGCAATCTTTCACCCGTGTTTCGGATGCTCTTTTATTTGCTATCCATACCATATACAGAATTTAAAAAAAAAAAAAAAAAAACAGTATGATGCAGTAATTATAATAAGAGTATCTTGAAACTTTCAAGTTTTCTGTTTAAGACACACAACATGAAACTAAACTCCCGTGCAGTAAGAAAACATCGATTTCATGAAACAGGATTGACTGCTTGATTGAATATAATTAAAATCTGGCGGCGCAGCTGCCAGGGTCATATGCCGCCATAAAAACATCATGATATTTTCATTTTTGACTAACAACTATGTGCTTAAAAAAAAAAAAAAAAAAAAAAAGGCAAGAACTCATTTTTAAACAGTAATTTAAAAAGTACGTAACAAATACAAAACGTGTTTGATCTCCTGGTACTTTGGTTCACCACAGGCGTCTCCATGTAATGGCAAATTGATATGGAAGCTTGTATACGCTTTCAGGTTCTGGGCCTTAATGTCACAGGCGAGTTAACCGCATTGAAAACAACTATATCTGCGCCGGTTCATCGTGCTAGCCGATGATATATAAGGGAAGATCAGCGTCTCGTGAAGCAGTGAGTGAAGGTGCAAAGTGGGAGGAGGTCCTTTCTGGCAGCATATCACTAACTCGGTAAGGTTCATACCTACGACAGGTCGTAAAGAGTTTCCTCTCAGCCATATACCATCCTTTGCACAGATTTGGGCATACGATAACAGAAACAAGCCATTACAATGTGGTTGTTTTAGTTCCGATTACTGCTACAGCATACCTTTAACAATTGTAATATTATTCAAAATATTATATTAAGTATCACTTATATCCTCTACGCAAATAAAACCTATAAACAAACCGATTGTGAATTTAGACTCCAATACTAAAAAGGTGTCACTAACAGAAACGTTCAATTGGGCTGGTGGACGGCAGACGAGACAAAGTGTATATATATATATATATATATATATATATATATATATATATATATATATATATATATATATATATATATATAAAATCATCATCATCAGCCGTTTGAGTATCCACTGCAGGACCGGCCTATCAACCGAAGTCGGGACGATACAGCCAATGTACCTCTACCATGTGGCTTAGGATGTCTGGTAGGGATTGTATGTAGGGTGAGAAATGCCTGTAAGTGTAATTGTAGTGTTGGAGTGGCTTTGGATGTGTGTGTAGTCTGTGAACCAAGTGTAATTGGCCCGCGCAAGTTGATTGGGCGCAAGCATACTTTATAGTAAGTGACACTGGTTCAACCACAGCACCCCTTGTGTCCGCCAATGCAGTACCTGGCCAGGTGAACACTCCCAAAGTTTATTACCCTCGTGGGGCGCGAACCCTGGTTCACCCGTGTACAGTACGAAACGCACACTCTACCACTGTACCACAGAGGCTCCTGTATATATATATATATATATATATATATATATATATATATATATATATATATATATATATATATATATAGATATATATATATATATATATATATATATATATATATATATATATATATATATATATATATATATATATATATATATATATATATATATATATATATATATATATATATATATATATATATATATATATATATATATATATATATATATATATATATATATATATATATATATATATAAGCTCTTCGTTTACTAGCAAATTTTCTTTTTTCTAACATCAGCTGCAGTAGCGGCTGCATATACAATGGTTGTCGAATAATTATTCAGTTTTTATCTCTTTGTCCTGGGGCATAAAGAAAAGACAACTTAAACTAGTGTACGCTGAAATAAACCATTCATAAGTTTACAGTTCTTCGTCATTGTTCATTGTTGGGATGGAAATCTCCCAGGATTAGTGTTTTCAGCTTGTCTGACTGTCTATGTGCCGGTTTGTCTGTTAGCAAAATAACTTCACGACCGTTCAAGATATCATCAAAAAATTTTACAAGTTTGTAGTAGGGATGAAAATCTCCTACTAGTTCGAAGTTGGTGAAAGTAGGTCAAGGTCAAGGTCATATTCCGAGCTGCGCTAGATATGTATCGGCGTGCGTCTGGTGTGAATCCCCCACTGGAGGGACTCTATCCCTCAATTTTTTTTCTATTTCTTTGATCCTTTCTGTCATTTTCTCCTGCTATTCTTTCCACTTCAGGTGACTGTACACAAACTGACACGCCTAATGGTGGCTGGTAACCCTATAGCCACATAACGAGGGGATATGAAACCTAATATGGAATCTCTTATCTGAGTAAAGAGACGCAGCAATGCGGCATTCATCCCGGAACCAAAAGTCCACATCGTTTCCCTTGCCCTGCTTTTGCGAGGTGCTGTCTACTCCAAGGGGAAACGGGTCCATTGCACGGAACAGCTCTCCAGGGGCGGTTGTTTGCCTGGGGTTGATGGGTCTACTCAGCCAGAGAGACTAGAGTTACTCAACAACTACTGTACATCATTTTCCACAAATCTCAGTTTTCACATCTTAGCAATCCATCACAAGTTTGTTTCGTCTCCTGACGAATTTAGATTTGTCATATCATAACACCATCTACAGATTAGCTTCACTGACAGAAAATTACGACAGTGCATTGCAAAAGTTTTTAGTAACTAACAATCGACAGCTTCCAATCGACTCGAAACTGATCTGATTAATGTTATTGTCGGTTAGCAATAATTTCAATTCGATTAGTAATTTTCGTAATTTGGTCTCGTACAAAATGCGTCCTGAAAGCAATGTGGTATTTTTCGGTCACTTGGTCTGATAATTGCACTGACTAACCATTGGAATATACAGTAAGACACCTTTATCTCACAACGAAACAGACACTGAACGGCACATTCAATTACCATAAAGACTTCACAAGAATTAGCAGGTTTACTTCTACACCATATTATCACGTTACACTTTCCAAAGTTTCCATATCTTCACCTTAAGATATGCATTTTATAAACCCGACAATGGAGTTAACAAATTGATTTGTTTTACGCCTCCTTACTCTTACATTATGAAAGTACTTCATCCACACGTCTCTTACCAATCTAAGGCACCACGCATATACAGGCCACAGGAACTCAACTTGCTGGAGAGAGAGAGAGAGAGAGAGAGAGAGAGAGAGAGAGAGAGAGAGAGAGAGAGAGAGAGAGAGAGAGAGAGAGAGAGAGAAATACATCACTGCACTCAAACTATAAACCATATAGCATCTATTTCACAGGGTACACACTCCCATTTTCACAGATTATTAACCGCACCTCCACCACAGTTCCTGCTCATTACCGCGATAGTCTTTCCCAGTCTCATTTCTTTAGCCAACCTCTTTGACAATTTCACAGCGCGACGCAGATCACGCGTTGATAAAGGCGCATGATTAGATACAGCATCCTCCACCGCTGAACAAACTTATTCAGCAATAATATTTACATTCAGTTTGGTCACCTTTATTTCATACAAGTGTACAGAAGACAACCCTTTTCATTCCACTGCAACAAGTTTACTTTTCACAGTGTGTCTCTCCTCACCATCAATAATTTCATTACAAACATACATTTCACGTCTTACGATTTCTTCTTATGCCACTTAACCAGCTGATGCATCCCCATTCCTTTATCTTTTCACAGCTCAGTTGACTGCTTTATGTACTAACCAGTTTCATCATGTCTGCAACTCTCTCCTTTCAACATTCCTGATACGGCACTTCGAAGTCTTTTGTTTTACACCTCGCCTATGTTTCTAAGTAACTTGTTCATATTCTCTTCACTTATCCTCTCACACATTCGCAAGTTGCCCCAGCCATTACGGTTCTTGAGTATCTCACAGCGTATCTTTCATTTTCACAACTGTATACAAACTTCCTTTCAGAATTATTTGTTTTTCATTATTCTCCATTAATCTTTGTTGAAATCTCCCCTTTTAGTATTTTATTAGTGCCATTCATCTGTACTTCATTACATCCCAACAGTCCTCATGTCCGTAATGAGTAACGGCGCAATGTACTCAGAGAATAAGATACAGAATAAATGGATCATGTAATTCAGTTTATGAAAATGAAACAGAGAAACATACAAAAGGTCGATCAAGCAGTGAAGACCAAAGAAACTTGTATATATGTGTGGCAGGAGATTAAATGCAAATCAAAGTAGAAAAATGTGTCGAGACCGCTGGACAGCGCTTTGGAATGAGTAAACAATGATAAATGGGAAATGTTTTTCCTGTTGCAGAATGATCCAGTCATAGGGCGATAAATGTATTCTTCTCAAGGAGGGCAGGTGGAGGCGCCTACTGTCCCCTCACTCGAATTAGGTAACCACATACTCCGTTGGGTGGCAACCATATAACCCAGTGACGCCTTTTGATCAAGGGGATAAATTTGCCCAACCTAGATGAGTCTTGTGGGTTTACATCTAAGGGCTGGTCGGGTTCTATTGTTCATATAATGCCACTTACGCCAAGTGATGCTGTTCACCCTCGACTAAGAAGCCTAGCCCCGGATTCCTACCCTACTGATGGGGTAAAAATAAATGATGGTAGATTGACACAGACAGCCAGATGGATAGCAAAGTAGATAAAACGGGAATAGTTCATCCACTGAAGAATATTGCTGCTTTCAAGAGCTGTAACACGTTCATTTGCTAGTGATAGTATAAATTTGTTAACACCCATCACGGTGAATGAACAAAACCACTTATTAAAACAAATGTAAAGCTGATCCGAAGTCCGTTAATCCTGGGCCAGTATCAGCCAGAGTCGATGACTAGCTAAACTGAGTTTTACTGAACACTGTTATATCTCGGTTACTGTGGCAGTTGTGAGAGAGACCAAGGGTGCCCACAGATGGTGTAGCAGCAGCTAGGGAGACAAACAGCACCCACGGGGACGAGCAGCAACCCGGGAGACGAGCAGCATTCACAGACAAACAGCAGCTAGAGGGACAAGCCGTAGCCACGGGGACAAACAGCAGCCTGGAGGACGAACAGCAGCCTGGGGGACGAACAGCAGTCAGAGGGACAAGCAGGAGCCAGGGGGACGATCAGCAGCCAAGGAACGAGCGACAGGAACAGTGGCTGTCTTAGCAGGGAAATGTTGGTTCCAGGTTGAGTCCACCGTTCGGCGACGGTAGGCAGACTGGCTCCCACTGTGAACAGCAATGAGAGATAAGGTCAGGCACAGGGAGCACATAGGTGTGTGGTGGAGTTTGGCCCCTCCGTACCTCTGCTGTCTTGGAACCGCCAGGCCGATTGTGTGATCAGTCATTTCTGTAGCGGGAATTGCTCTGTCTTGAGCCACCCAGCTGTTGACACACATACACAACAAACCCTTGCCTTTAACTAAGGCCTGAACAACTTTATGATATCAGCAGAAGGTATTATAGAAAGTGTTCAAAGTCCGCTGAAACCTAAGGTAGCCTCTATAACACAAAAAGCTATAGATGGATTGACCCGAAGATAAAGATCAGACACATTAGTTCTGATGGATATGGCAGCGGCATTTAATTTTAGTTGTTCAGCTCGAATACATACAACTGGCAGATGAAACTTGTCACCACAGAGAAAAGCAAAGCAAATTATCAAGAGTAGTAAATAAAGCAGTACTTGAATTAGAGTGTTATAAGACTTCCCTGTGACTAATCTTAACCACGTTTCCTACTAATATATGGGGAGTCAAGAATCCGGAAAAAGGAAAATGTAGGCAACAAATAAAAACTCTCATCACAATGACCAGTGAAATGGCCTAACATCCCTTAAATCATGCATTCGAACTTCCCACAGGCTAGATAATCCACATAGCAACGTCCTCAAAATTCCTGTGGGAAGAGATATTTATTATAACGCTATGTAAAGAAAAAATGTTGCATCGGTGTTCCATTCATCTTCATTCATTTTTCAGCCACGATCTTCTGTCCCTCAGCAGCTATCATGCGTCTCCTTTCCCACAAACATTTACAGTATAATCTCCAACCACTCTGTTCTTGGCCTTCTACACCTCCTCGTTCTCACGTATATTCACCTTCCAGTACCCTCTTCCCATCCGTTCTCCCTATGACACCGAATTATCAAAGCACTCTCTCTTACCCCATGATCAACAGACATTCTTACTCTATGATTGTAATTAATATCTACATTCCTTGCCGTACCAGCATTATGTAATCCAATGAGTACGCGTGATTTTAGGGAAAAAAGAAAAAACATGAATTTTGTCTTCTGGAGAACTAGGGATTACTCAAAATTAGCCAATCAAAATATTATCATCAAAAAGACCAAAACAGGCTCAGAGAACGCAGACCTCCACCAATGCCATTGCCATTAAAAACGATCCGGCTCCGGATCCGTGGATATAGGATCAGTATCCAGATCTGCCCCCCAAATAATCAATTCTTTCTTGGTCCGTGGCCCACCTTTCCACAATATTTCATTGAAATTCCTTGAGAACATTTGGAGATACTGTGCAGAATACTCCAGATCCGGATCCAGATCCGCCCGTCAAATTAATCATTCCTTCCGTGGCCCATGGCCAACCCTTGCACAAAACTTCATCAAAATCCGTCCATAACCTTTTGAGCATTCCCGGATCCGAATCCGTGGATACAGGATCCGGATCAGAAACCACCCGAAAATTAAATGACTTTTTTTCTGGTCCATCGCGCTGCTTTCCACAAAATTTCATTGAAATTCACTGAGAGCTTTGGAGATATTGTGCAAGATAGTCCGGATTCAGATCTGGCCCCAAATTTAATCATCTGTTCATTGGGCCACGGTCCACCCTTCTACAAAATTTCATCAAAACCCGTGCGTAACTTTTTGAGTAATCCTGCTAACAGACAGACAGACACACAAAGAGACAAACAAACCAGTGCGGGGTGAAACATAAACCCTTGGAGGAAGAAGAAAAAAAATGGATGTTTAATACGAATAAAACCTGAATATACAAAGGGCTGAAGGTAGCAGGAGAAACTAAATATAAGAATAATATCTGTTAGACCTAAAATGGAAATTCTTATGCAACGGGACTTGTCATAACTGAAGAAGAATTATATATAAACATACAGATCAAAGGTCCGGTTGAGAGTGGGGAAATGGTGGACACTGCTATTTCTAGGATTACAGTTAAGTGCAGAAAGGTAAAGTGGGAGGTGAAGACGGTCTTATCAATGACATAACTGAAGATCCACGTGGCTTTATATGAAGAGCCAAGAGGAAGGATGGGACTGGAATGTATTGGTATTGTGATTAGGAGGGGTAGATTGAGATGGTTTGGGCATGCTGAGAGGATGATGGATTACAACTGGTTGTAAAAGGTGAGAAGTGTGAACATCGGGCGTAGGGCTGCGAGATGCAGAACAAAATATACATAGCACGACGCCAAAAAGTATGATCTTAGGTATAAGGGACTGAATATGGAGGTTGCCAGAGATTGAGCAGCATGGAAAGCCACCATTAAGTGACCAAAGCCGACACAGACAAGCATGTTGGAGCCTTCATAAAGGAAACGAACAAACTCAGTGTATTGAAAAGTATGCCAGTTATACTGCATCACAAAAAATTGGCGACACTTATTGTTGTTGTTTCTTAGCCCGGGTCTGTCCATTCAAGCACACCAACTGACCACTGGTAAGCAACTGCTTCTGTGTGGCCGCCGTACTGGTACATCACATTACACACACCATGTAGGGATCCGGTGCCATCTTATGTTAGACAGCCCCTCTTCAGGATTCTTCCCATGGAGGTGTTGGGGATTATGAGGAGGTCTGGCTCCCAAGTGAACACCGCAGCTACTCCTTCCAAGGTGCAGAGGGCCACCATGTGTAGGCTTCTCGTAAGCGCCCACAGCAACGACACTAATGATCAAATTCTACCATCCCTATAGATTTGCGAGTGTTCTGTACTAACTCTTTCAAGAGTCCTAATAAAAGTAATTCACTAGGTACAGTGTAAACAGCAGGCAAGATTTCGTAGTGCTTAAGTATCTAGAATCCAACGATGTACAGTACTTTAAATTTCAATCAGGCTACCACCAGAACACGATGCAAAAGGGGAAGTTAGCACTTTCCTTGGAAAAGACTTAGAAACAAGAGTTTCACAAATATGAGCCGTTTGTGGACCCGTTTCGCTTTGCTCAAAATGAACAATTTATGCGTGGATGCAGGAACAAGTGCTTCATGGCTCCTGGAAACAGTAGGAACAATGAGGGGTCAAGAAACCCATTTAGAAAATTTTGACTGACATGAAACTGAAACGAGACCATCAGTGACCTAACTGCATCCATGCTGCCAAGGTTGATCGAAGTCATTTTTCCAGTTTCGGCCACGCTACATAAACGCACACACTCTCGTCTCCTCCCTCACACACACAATCCCAGGATTATTGTATACAGGATACTATCTGGGCACAGTCGTTTAGGCGGCACCTGACATCATTTTCGTGAAACAGCAGTTGAGTGGTTACCCTTGCTATTTAAGAAGCTCTGGGCCTGCTATAGCCAGGGTTTGAATCACTTAGTGTGCAGGTGGTGCCAAGTGACTCGGGTGTCCATCCACCATTCGGAGTTTGTAGGTCATTCATTCATTCATTGCCAGACGCCATGTATCCCAAACATGGTGGCCAAGGGCTTAGAGTTAATTGTTTTACAGGGAGGGGCACTAATCCTCCACCAACTCCACTTGACACGTAGGGAGAACGAGCCAACAGCATCTGGTGTTCACAGGCGGTCACCCATCCAAGTACTAACCAGAACCAACGTTGCTTAACTTCGCTGATCGCACGGGAAGCGGTGTACTCAACGTGGTATGGCCGTTGGCGTAAAGTAAGTATTTAGTGCAACACCTTGAGGAGGAAAATGAGAAAACCTGGATGATCCCTTAACATCCCAGGACACGGAGTAAATAAACCTTTATAAGCATAGAAGCCTATGATACGGAGACAACACCACAGGCAAGCTCCCCCATTTTTACCTTACCACCAGTACATTATATTCTGATTAAGGGAGATCTTTTGTACCGATGGGGTTTAATGAAAGCTAAGTCTAGCCCCTCCAAGTACAAAAGTCTGTCCTCTACTGAATATTAATATCTATTGGTAGGAAGAATGAAGTATAGAACTCATAGCCGTACGATTATTGTATGCAGTAAGTACCCGAAGAACTTTGGAATTTAAGAATTTTCTGTGCTCGTAGATTATGAAAAAAATGCAACACTAAATATAAATGAAACAGCAGTAATTAGAGGAATTGGGTTGCAAAGCGTAAAAGAAACTAGCAAAAAAGTATTACATGGCATTTATTGAGGTGATCCATCAGCTCAATATATACATCAGGACAGCTAGATATCACCAATAAACAAGGCTGGGACATAAAGTTCTTAAAGTCAGTCGCTACATTCTAAGAGTATGTAGAAAAATGAGAACGGCATTGCAAAGAATGATAAGTGGTAAGATCAGGTGGGTGACATTTACAAATAATGATAACTGCACTGGAGAACTTGGAGAAGAGACATATAGATAGATGAGAGGAACATTTGGCTGAACAAGAGGTTTTATTATACCATTTCAACCGGGGAACGTTACTTATATATATATATATATATATATATATATTCTTGCCATCTTACCGCAGCATTATTCATCTAAGAAGTTTCGAAGTCGCAGGGTTAGAAATAGCATTCATGAATCTCAGTATAACAACACATCTTCCCAAGGGTACATAAAGTCACTGCTCAGTAGCCTGAATGAAGGAGAACAAGTACAACAGTATTAGATGTGGAATCTTCAGGATAATGCGCCTGGTGTGTTGTGGTGTGGCAAATTGTGGTGTAGTGTGTTGCGTTGTGTTGTGATGTGGTGTGTTTTGGTATGGTGCGGCTTCGATATATATACGAGAGTCAACGGGATTCAAGCACCTTGCATCCTAATATTTTGAGTGGCAGAGACACGGACGAAGCCACACAAAGAGATAATACCGCCTAAATAACCATACGTCTGGCTGAACTAGCTTAAACATGTCCAGTGTCACTTCCAATAAAAGTATGATATAATGGCAAATGTTGAGGACTAGAGTGTATAGGATGGTTCAAATATTGGATCCCCCTGACACTTTGAGAGATGTGTGTTGAGGTTATGGCTTGGATTGCTGGCTTGAGGTATACAAGTATTTTGGTTGCCTCATGAATCCGCTATACTATGTCCACTTTACCTAGGCCTAAAATTACCATCCCTCCATCCTGAATACTGGACTGTAACTGGAGGTTAATGTTAGAATTTGATGACCGTCACGAAGAAGCGCTACAGACAGTCTGTAAAGTCACAACACTGTTTTCCTTGCCACTGAGCTGCGTGAAATAAGCTGCAAGAGGGTGAAAAATCAGGTCAAGTTAAAACGGATGAACTATAGCCACACATGCTATGACTACGTAGAAAAAAAAACACGTTTATGAAAAATGAAACGGGTAATGGAAAGGAAAAAAAATGATGCAAGCAACTGATGAGAATTCACCAACTAATAGTCACGAGGACACTCAAAAAGTAGTCTACCCTATACCAAAAGAGGGAGATAAGAGAGTGATACTTCATTGCTACGAAATCACAATAATATATGCATAGCAGTAACATGACGGTCGGGCACATGCTCATCTTTAACACTTTTAGGTCCCTATGGTCACTCTTAGCAAAATAAAATCGTTTGATCGTAGGTGAATTTATGTAACAAAATTCTCCTTACCGTGGGAAGTTTAATGGTGTTAGTACTAACACTGTTGGTATCCTATGTTTCACTCTTAGTTGATTTGCTTGTGGCTACCCCTTACTGGAATTAGGTGTCTAGCTACAGACAGATAGATGGATAGATAGATAGATAGCCAGTAGATAGACAAACAGACAGACAGACAGAAAGATAGATATATATACAGTAGGTAGGTACAGATAGTTAGATAGAAAACTGAAAAGAAACAAAAGCTGTTGGTGTCAAAAAATGTTGAAACACAGCGGAGAGATTTTAGTGAACTGGCAAAATATGTTAGCAAATTAGAAGAGTAGTGCTGTCTTTGCTGAATAGAAATGAAACAAATTCTGCATGATTTAAACACAGGAACCCCGGAACTATTTATTTCACTTCAGCTGCTACTACACGATTAACTACAGCGTAGGATGTGTCTGTTAGTAGTAAATTATTCTTCAAGGCTTTACCAAATTTTTTCAGTATAAATACCCTATCCTGAAAAGAAAAATATATCCTGGTTATGTAAGACACACAAGGAAAAAAATAAAAAAGAACATCATGGGATTGAGAGGGTACCTATGCAAACAATGTTTTGTCCTTTTATTAGTACTGAAGTGCCTTTAAAGGCTTACTGAGTGTAATAGCCACAACAGCCTGCATTAACACATTGTTTAGTAGTATTTAATAATATTCTGCTCCCACATGGCGAACACTCGTGTTCTGTGGCGCTGACAGGCAGGCTACAGTGCATCACTGGTGGAGAGAAGCCGCTGCAGCGTCCACCCAGAAACTAAACCTCGCCATGCAGAAGCACCCTGGCCCGAACCTAGTCATTAACTGTCTGTCACAACGGGAAGCAAAGCAGCAGTTTTTTACCTGTGGTCGACGAGTCTGCTATGCAGGGGTAATGCAACAATAACAACTCGTATTTTATTTATTGGAGGCTCCTAACAGTGAAATGATCAAATAATTTATTTTAAAAAGTAATCTTGCAAATAAACTTTTTCCTTTGGATGTCATCTCACTCAATTTTTCTGTTCCTTGCTACCCCATATTAAACTAATGATAGAACAACCATAAAGATGTAGTATATCAATGCCTCCTACGGTGTAAAGTCTACCTTAGACTGAATGTAGCCATCTAGTGATACCGGGACCAAAATAAAATATATGGCCGGATTCAGAGGAATATCATAACAATTACATTCATTATCAGATTCTTTCATTTACATTCTCTGACAGGGAGAGAAAATGGACGGGCGAAAATTAAATACCCGACCAGTGACGAAGGATCGACTGCGGATAGTGTGGATGTGGCTGGGAGGCGTGTCGGTGCGAGAAGTAGCCCAGGAGACAGGCACCAGTACCTCCACAGTGTACCGCTGGATCCACCGCTGGCAGAAGGAGGGGACAGTGGAGACCAGACCTCGCAATAGGAAGTGCTGGAGTCAGTCCACTTACTGGGCTAATAATGCCACTTCACAAACCACGACTTGCCCTTCACATCAGCGATCAGCCATCATCCCCACAACATATGATCCACAGTACTATAGTATTACCCTAAACTCTCATCCTGTTAGCACATACGTCTCGGAGACCTTCACTCAGAGGGTCGCCCAGATAAACAGGCAATGCATTGCAGAATGACCTATAAACAGGAATTCATAATTGCGAAAAATTACAGAGCTAATGATAAAGTTAGTTGTATATCTATCTACCTTCGCACATGTCCATTACGATGATGTATTCTTTATTATGCTCTCGATAAAGATGTCAAAATAGAATTGCTTCTTCTTGTTCCAGGAATCCGGCGAAAGAAAAAAAAATCACCCATCCATCCATCCACCATCCAATCCTACGTTGTCCCGTAAGAAGCGTAGGAGCCCGGGGCTAGGTAAGTTGGTCTTGACATTTAAAATGACAGTGACCAGCCTCATTTATCCCTGAGTAGCATTACGTGAGCAATAAACCTCAAACACTTCTTGGTTATAAACCTTCACCGGCTCAATCCGAGTGGAGCACCGTAATTACCCACTAAACCACCAGACGCCATAATTTGGTTATATGGTTACCACCCAGCATAGTAAATGGCTTCCTGGTGTACAGGAAACCATTCGGCTTGTCACTCAGTGTTAAGTCACCCACAGGCAGAAGGAGGAGGATAGAATGAAGGATAGAAAGACAAAAGAGGGAGTGTAAAGTCACCCGTATGCAGAAGGACGTGGAAGGAATGAAGTAAAGAAAGACAGAAGAGGAAGGAAAGAATGGAGGGAGGAGAGGAAAAGGCAGACACCCGAGAGCAGCACTACATCGAGTGAGTGGATGGTAAGCTGGTTGGTTGGTTTAGATTCGCCTCCTAAAAAGGGAGGACACGGGCAAAACAAAAGCCCGTCAGAGAAATTCTGTTTATAAAACAAGGATTATATACTAGCGTGGGGGTAGGTACATGGCCACAACCCCCAAAAGAGCAGACGTGGGTGTCCTTGCAATAAGCTCTGCTGCCAGTTGAAAGTCGTCAGCCCCAACATGAAGCTGCGTCCCAATATTACACCGAAGTCGAGATGTTGCAGGACATTCCAGAACATAATGGAGCAGGGGCGCTCACTGACCTCAAAGCAGTGAGGGCACGGCTCTGGGTTGCTGTTAGTCACCTGGCTGTAGCACGGGAACCCCAGGCGTAAGCGGCGAAGTGGAACCAGTAGGTGGTTAGGTGTGCAATGGGGAACAGACACAGGTGTGTACTCTGTAGCTCTGGCATACCATGTAGCAGAACGGGAGCCCTCCCATACCTGAAACTGATGATCCTCCTGCGAAAGTCGGCAGACGGCATCAGCCACGTGTTGCAAGAGAAGGGATAGACTAGGACGCAGCTGAAATGTGGTAACAGGTAACGTGCCAGCATGGCGAGCAGCAGCATCAGCACGCTCATTGCCTGCAATGCCGACATGCCCAGGAAGCCAGTGAAGGTGAACCTCACCCCCCCGACCCGTGATGGAAGTTGCAACAGCTATAATGGACGTAAGGAGATATTTATTGTCAGCGTAGCAGTGCTTCTGGGGGCCACGTATAGAGGAAAGCGAGTCCATATGGATAATAATACGCCGATGGAGGTGTTGATCAGCATGGCGAAGGGCGCAGAGAATGGCAACGAGCTCAGTCTGGTAGGCTGAAACACCGGAGGTGACACGCCAGGACTCAACCCCCTCATCACAAACAAAAGCAGCACCCGCAGACCCATCATCACCAACAGACCCATCAGTATAGTAGACTGCAGTATCTGGAGTGAAGAAAGCTGCCACACGACTGAGAGCATCCTGGCGAAGAACAGCAGGAAAAGAGGACCTGGGAACCGCTATATTGGGCTCGAAATATTTGATCACAGGTGGGAGCCAAGGAGGAGCAGGGGCATATGCAGGATTGGGCAAGTCAGGACCACCACTAATGGTATCAGCGGCATCAAGCTTGCGAACTATGTCCACAGCAAGCAGAATCCAATCACCTCCAGGGTGAGGATTTGGGGGCCGAGCAAGGGTACGCTGGAGGAGTACAGACACCGGAAGGTGGGGCCGATGCTGACAGAGCTGAGCAACGACAGCTGTTGTTCGTGCCCAAATGCGGTGCTGCAGAGAGGGAAAACCACTCTCAGCCCGAAGGTTGACCAAGCGTGTCCAAGGAGGTGCACCGAGCAATATACGCAGAGCAGTGTTATACTTCCAAAGAGAGACGGAGTGACTCAGACACTCCTATTAGACATAGAGCCTCGTAATCCACAATGGAACGGATAGCTTGTGAATAAAAAGTCTGTAGAACGCTGTACGAGGCACCCAGGTTACGGTGAGAAAGGGCTTTTAGGGCAGTAATGCGGGTAGCTGCTCGCTCCTGTATATAGCGGATATGAGTGGCAAATGTCACACGGCTGTCGAACCATACACCCAGGTACTGGTGACAGCGAACAACATCAAGGCTATTACCCCCAAGTAGAAGGGGACGGTCAGGGTGGCGGAGACCAAAAGGCAGGCATTTAGTTTTTTGGAAATTGATTTTAAGGCCAAGCTCACAGCATCTGGCATGTAGACAGTTGGTGCCTGAGTGTAGCAGTCCCGTCTAGAGAAAACCAGTGCCAAGTCATCTGCATAGCAGAACAGAGTAACCCCTTGGCCACAGTCAACTGTAAGCAGGTCCTCAACTAAGACATTAAATAAAAGAGGACTCAGCACACTGCCCTGGGGTGTGCCATTGACATGTGAGTAGGGAGGGGATACTCTGCCCTGAAATCGAACAGAAGCAGCACGGCCGTGGAAGAAGTCCCTCACCCAGGAGAGGAGGCGACCACCCAAGCCCTTCGCTGCGAGCGCCACAAGTACTGCGTCTGGGTTGGCAAGTTTGAATGCCTTCTCAAGATCGAGGAAGACAGCCATGCCACGACCACTCCTCAGCTCACCAAGAAAGGAGGCTAGGCAATGTTGAGCACTCCTGCCAGGGAGGTAAGCAAATAGCCGGGGATGGAGCGGCCCCAACCTCCAGACAAGTCGAGAGAGGACAAGCCTCTCAGCGGTCTTGGCAATGCAACTGAGGAGGGAGATCGGCCTCATGGTAGTCGGGTCTCGTGGTTTGGGGATGGGGTGAATAATGGCTGTCTTCCACGATCCAGGGAGACGCTTTTCAAGCCATGAGCGATTGAACAGGTCCAGGACACGCACCTTCCCTCCCTGGCTTGTGTGAGCCAGGAGGGAGTATACAAGGCCATCAGGGCCCGGAGCCGTATCCTTTCTGCTGCACAACACTCGATCTAGCTCCTCCACAGTAAAGGGGTGGTCTGCAGCATCAGGACGAGAGCAAGCAGCATTGACAGCGTCCCTGCGGGGTCCTGCAAGGTGAGCTTGCAGGTCATTGACAGACTGTGGGAGGTTCGTTGTGGCAGTACGAGCAGCGAAATGGGCAGCAAGGTGATCTGCCTCACCTGCAGGGTCAGGATGTGATGGTGGCCTAGCTGGTCGGGGAGAAGAGACCGACTTGATTCACGCCCACATCTCCCCAAGTGTGGAACGTGAATTAAGCGACCTACACCACCTCATCCAAGCCTCGTCCCGGATGCGGCGCTTTTCCTGCGAAACATGTCGCTCCACTGCAGCCAGATATCTCCTAGTTGGAGAGGAAGGTCGCCGATGGTAGGCCTTACGAGCGGAGTTTAGCCGATGGTTCAGCTCCTGAACCCATTCGTCATAAAACCAGTAGTCCTTAATAAAGACCGTGGGGCGCTTGGTGAGGGGAATACAGGCAGCAGCAGCGTGACGTAAGGCATGGACAACCTGCTCCGCATGGTCCTCTAGGGAATGCGGGGGAACAGCCTTGTCCAAGGCGGTGTCAACTGTCTGTGCATACTCGGGCCAATGTGCATGTCGTAAGTCCCAGCGAGGCGGAGGTGGTGGTGGGGGTGGAAGAGGAGCCGCAGGCAATTCCATCACCACAGCAAAGTGATCACTGGTGAGGATTGGGTGCAAGGACCATGTAGACACATCGGCAAGAGGTGCAGAGACTAGGGAGAGGTCAAGCCTCCCACCATGGACATGAGTAGACTTGGACAAGTTATTGAGTAAGGAGACCCCTGCAGTTTCCTCGAGGGCGATGGCAACATGTCGCCCAGCCTCATTCGCCGGGTGGGGTGAGTATAGGACGGGATGGTGGGCATTGAAGTCCCCCCCAATGAGGGTGGACTCAGCTGCAGCCTGATGGAGGAGCTCGCCAATGTCTAGAGTCCCAACATGGCTCTTATAAATGTTATAGATGGTTAAGGAGGTCGTGGCAAGTTGCAAGATGACTCCTTGAACCTCAACACCCTCACCGCAGTGAATAGGAGGGCTACATTCTATGCAAGGGATGTGATCCCGAACCAGGATGGCACACCCCTGCGCATCACCAGGGACCCTAGGGGGGAAGAAGCCATTGTATCCTCGGAGCCGAAAAGGGGAGCTGTGGGGTAGGAGTGTCTCTTGCAGAAGGAAGACATGAATATTCTCCTGGATAGCCACCTCCTGGAGGTGAGGGAGCTTACTCCAAGCTCCTACGCAGTTCTACTGCAGGACTCGGAGGCAATCAGCGTTGTCTGGGACCATGGAGGGTAAGCAGTCTCTCGCAGAAGTCCGAGAGTTTCTCCCTCTGCCTCTACTGCTGCTGAGGCTGGAACTGGCCCTGATGGATTGATGGGCAGGTTGCCGGGCGGGTGATCTGCCTCTACCACTGCTGAGGCTGGAGTCGGTGCCAGAGAGTTGGAGGCTGGGCCGCGAGGTCGGCATTCTGCCCCTACCCTTGCTGAGGTTTGTGGTGGCCCTGGTGAGGTGGTAATTGGGCTGCGAGAGCGGCATCTGGCCTCGGGCACTGCTGAGGCTGCAGTTGGTCCTGGCGAGCGGGTGGATGGGCCGCGATGTCGACTGGGGTGTTGCTGACAGATCAGGAGATGACATCTGACGTGTAGGTGGAGAGGGACGAAGCTGTCGCTTTGCCTCCACCACATCCACGACGATTTTGTCGATAGTAGCCACGAGGGGAGCAGTATCGACGTTCCTGTCAAGCATCGATTCCAGTAACCAAGCAAAGCTTAGACCAATCTCTTTCCCAATTAATCGCAGGTCCTGTATGGTGAAGAGAATCTGGGGAGAGCTCGGAGCATGAGGTGGTACGGGGAGAGATGCATCGAACGGTGGTGGGAGTGTGGTAGGAGGTGGGTGGTGAGCCTCTACTGCCAGTCTGACGAGGGGGAGCAGACTGCAGAGGGGGAAAGGCGCTGGCATCGAGAGGAGAAGGAGGAGAAGGCACGGCTGTTATTTGACGCTGTTGGCCCCAGACAAAGGTCCCTGGAGGTGCAGGCGTGGAGCTGGTGGCTTGCTGCTGCTGAACCCAGGCTACCTGGCGTTCCCGGCCCTGCAAAACATGTGCAGCTCTGATGGGGCAGTTGGGGTGCTACGCATGGTGTGGGCCAGAGCAGTTGGGGCAGCGGGAGGTGATTGCCTCCTTGGCCTTGAATCTCGCCAGGCAGTGCTCCGTATCGTGTGGGCCGCTGCAGATCCCGCAAATGACAGGCCTGTTGCAAGTGGCTCTGTGGTGTCCATACCTCTGACACTGATAGCAACGGAGAGGCTCCGGGGTATATGGGTGCAGATAGTAAGTACCCCAGTTCCCAAGATCGAGAGAGGGTAGTAGAGGACCCCGTAAAGTGATGAGGACCTGGCGAGTCTCCTCCCTGGTACGCTGCCTCTGACAACGCGTGGCTTCTTCCACCTGTGGGTGACGCAAAAGGAGATCGACCGGCATTCTCATGGGATACCCCATGACAATAGCCTTGGTCGATCTCAGCCCTGGAGTGAGCTCCACGAGCTTGATGGGGTTGGCCACGTCCTGGGCTGCTGCCTTGAGAAGGTCGTAAAAGGCCTCGTCTTTCGGGACTAAGACGGAGCTCCCGTCTTTGCCGATAATGTTGGTGGTCCTCAGTTCCGGCAGGCGGCGTTCCAAAGCTACGACTGCATCGTAGCTTGTTTCGTGCCCGTCCTGGTGAGTCACACGAAAGGCCGGGAATGATGAGCGAGGTGGAGGGGGCAGCGCCACCATTACTGAAGGTCGAGCGGCAAGAGGAGGCTTACGAGGAGCCCCGGAGCGTGGTACCGGAGTGGCGTAGTTTCCCTGCTCTCGCCGTCTAGATCTTTTACTACTGACCAGCGAGAAACCGTCGTCATCAGTAAGGGCAGGATCAGCATCAGAAGGAGCAAATGAGGCAGCAGGAATGGCAGCATCCATGGTCATCTGCTCATGGCGGCGACCTGATTTAGCTGGTCGAGTTGTAGAAGCATAGATGGCAGGACGAGGCAATGGGCCCAAGGCAGGAGCCAAGGCAGTAGCTTGGGAGGGACAGGGATCTATGGGAGTAGAGGACTGTGAGCTGGATGTGGAGGAGTGTCTCTCCCTCTTACTCCCCTTAGCACTGGAAGGCCTAGATAAACCTGAGCACTGGGGCTGAGGTCGTGGGATGCGTGAGGGACCCGAAGATCGGGTACTACGAGGTGCCTCCATAGCACTGAGGCAAGCAAACTCCCCAAGAAACAGACTACACACACACTAACACACACACACAGCACACACACAATCACTCCAAAAGAAAAACAGGAAAAATGGCCAAGTCCCTACAGTGACGGGCAACCTATGCTCCCCGCCCTCTAAAGGGCGATGTAGGAGGCCCTGCCACTGCCCTGTGAGGGTCTTACCTAATCTACCAGAGCCGCCATCACTGCCTCCTATAACCAGGCCCTAATGGCCCCCCTTCATGGAAGTGCCCTAACGGCACCCCTTCAGGGTTCGGCGTCATACTACAGTGAGGGACACTAACGGCAGGCAAACACACACACACACACACACACACACACACACACACACACCAAACACAGTCAGACAGACGTCTGCCTTGAAGACAGAGTCCCAGCAAAAACCTGTAAGACACACTAAAATTCTCCTCTGTGCCAGAGACTAAGTCCCTTCAATGGCAAAACTGGGAAAACTGGAAAAAATTCTTCCTCTATAACGGAGGCAGAGTCCAGTGCTACAGACACACGAGCCAGAGGTCTTGACTGCACGGTGTCTGGGCAAGGAATCGGATGGTAAGCGCCCCCACCTGCAGTTAGCAGAAACCTGTCTCCGGCCCTGATTTCTCTACACACACCCACACAGGGAAACTTCAAGTTTCCTAGTATGAAAACTGTGGTTGTACCTAACGGATAGGGCGTGAGGGTGGGTTTCGGCTTACTCCTGAGCCCCTCCCCCCCCTCTCCTCCACCCAAAGGCATATTTAGTATCACAGGGGAAACATGTCTTCAGTTCTAAAGATAGTTCCTAATTGCCCGACCCCGCCCTGGAGGAGCTCGGGGACGGGTATTGTTTTCACTCGGTTTGTCTGTTTGTTTTTCTGTTTCTCTGTCTGTCCATCTGTTAACAGCTTTATGTGAAAACTATTGGTGCGATTTTGACTAAAATCACAGTTATGATGGGCTATGACCTTCTGATCACCTGAATAAATTTTGGGTCAAATTGGGCCAAGGGCCCAAAAGTTAAAAAATGGGGGTAGGGAAATTTTTTTTTTTTTCGCCATAACTCCTTTCAAATTCGTCATATCGACATGAAACCAAAACCTAAAAGTGTATTTTCCAAACCTGCATCAGAGGGGTCCCCCCCCCCCAGTTAGCGGTAGGGGGATCAATGTCAGGTGGGTCGGGCCTAACATTTCAAATGGGCATAAAATCGTCAACTTTCACCCGATTTACTCTAAATTTGATGCGTGACATCTTTTACTAGATATCCTGTTGTGTTCATCCGTCAGCACTAAAATGACTGCTAGGGACGGGTTTGCTGTGCCTTGGCACCGCTCCTTGTTTCAAGTCTGTATTAGAAAATAAATGGGTATGTGATATGAGAATGATAAGAGTAAAAGAAAAACTGTAGTGATAAATGAGGATAACAGAGAACCAGCAGGACTATCAATGAGGACCGAAAGGGTGATAGTACTATAAATATCAACTGCATCAGAGGGCTAAAATAATTTTGTCCTGTATTCTTGCCTTCACTAGACGATTTTATTCTAGTTAGAACAGATTTTTCGAAATGGAGGGTCTACATATAGCGATCATGAACCCATTCAATACAAAAGATGTTAATAAATTAAAATACACTGGTGGAAGCGAGTACTGCATGAAAATCACTTACTCGTAATAAAAGGGCGTAGAGGACTAGATCAGTGGTACATGTAGATATTATTTGAACCATCTCGTGGCAGATACAACTATAGTATTCGATTCCAGTTGCCGCCTGATTAATATATTCAGTTAAAATTAAGTACGAGATCCTGGTAGTACTAAGAATTTCACCACTATCCGTCTCACAATCAGGATAACACTAGTAATATTGTTAAGAAGTGATATTTGCCAGCTGGGTGCTCAAGAAGGTTCTCGGCTTTTCGTGTACAGTAGTTCCGGTATCAGTACGAGTCAGAGTTGCCAGTGTGCCTACTGTTTGTGTGCATAGTTATTTCGTAAGTAATGCATAAATTTTTTATGCTCTTTTTCTCTATAATGTTTCATTTATGTGATTGCTTGTTAAATTACGTAATGTAAGTTCATATGGTAAATGATTTAGAGTGTTATGTACTCGTAATGTAGCCTAGGACAGCTTTGGCAGGTTTTGGTTGTCTCTGAATTAGCAACTGTTGTTCTCGCAGAATGTAGATGTTCTAGTAAAATGCAAGTTTATATAAGGATGGATAAGAGACTAGCAAGGGTTCAGTCGGGTGTCAAGTCAGTTTGAATGAAGTGCAGTCGGTTTTGGTTCAGTTTGAGTGTAGTGCAGTATCAGTGCAATGCTGTTAGTGAAGTTTGTGAAGAGTTGCTTGCAAGAATTAAGTGTAATTATTGTAAGCGAAGATTATTTTCGGTACTTGTGTAATAAGTGAAGTGTTAGCAAGCATTAAGTGTACTAACAGTGAAGTGTTGTCAAGCATTAAGTGTGACAGGAGTAGTACAGTGTGTATAGCTCCAGTGCTTGTGAGAACAGTGGAGAAAAGTTGGAAAGCAGGAAGTGGAATTACTTGGAAAATAAAGATAGTGAACTTTACAAAGCCAGTATTTATTTTTGCCTCAGCTGATCTTGTGTACTGTACACCTGAAGGCTGACCATAGGAAGAACAACTCACTGGGCAACGCCCTTCCTGTCTTGAACTACTGATGTTGGAGTTTGTGGCAGTGTGGGGTGAGGACGTAACACTGGTGTCAGGAGTGTGGAATTTATTAAGGGCTGCAGCGAGTCTAACCTTTGACTTGGAAGCAGAAGGTGTGAAAACAAGGTCTCGAGCTGGGCAGGAGGAGGAAATTTCCCTGGCAACAATCGTGAAGCTATTACAGGCACAACGTGAAGAACACGAAAAGAGGAGCAGAAAAAGCTCAGAAACGAAAGCAAAGGACAAGCACTGAACGAAGGACAGAAAAAGCTCGAAGAACAGTTACAGGCATAGAAGAAAGAAATCAAAGAATAATTGCAGGCACAGAACGAAGAACAGAAAGAACGATATGAACAGCTTCAGGAGGCACTACAGGAGCAACAGAGGGAATTAGAGCTGAGAATGCAAGGACAGCTAGATGTTCTCATGGGGGTAAATCAAGGAAGAACAGGAACAATTGAAGGAGGAGGTATACACTGAGCTACCACAGCAGGAGTATGAGGTAAGAAATAATGTGATAGAGTGTAAACACCATGTAGATGAACAGTTGAAGACAGTTAGTGAGGCAATAGTGATGGAGTGCAAACAGCATGTGGACAACCAGCTGAAGATTAGTGAGGGAATAGTGGCAGAGTGCAAACAGCATGTGGACAACCAGCTAAAGATTAGTGAGGGAATTGTGATAGAGTGCAGACAGCATGTAGATAGCCAGCTGAAGCATGCAGTTGACATGTTAAGATAATTAGTGAGAAAACTGAGGCTGTAGAGAAATATTGCACTGCTGAGCCTTAGGTTACTGTACAGAGAGCATATGAAAGGAATGACAGCATATGGTGAATTTTGACGGATCTCAAGCATCTAAAGGTAGCATTACAGGGTTGAATAATCAGAATGAAGGAGATTTAAGTCCTGGCCTTAATTATGATGCCTCAGTTTTTAGGCCCCAAACCAGTGAAGCGCATGGCTATAATGGGGGTCCAGTTTCAAAGAAACCTCAGTAATCTGATGGTAGAGTATCTTGGGAAGTTTATCGTGCACAGTTTGAGTTACTTGCGGATCAGAACGGTTGGGATGCGGATCAGAATGGTTGGGATGATAAGAAGAAGGCTACAGAAGACCCAGCACTGAAGAAATGCAGGAGAACCTTGATGAATAGGGTGCGAGAAGACAGAAGAACAGACAGCAAGGAGTGTAGTAGGAATGGGAATAATAGGAAGAAATGCAGCCATACTGCAATGACAGGCCCAGCGTCAGATGAAGACATGAAGAGGATGCAGCTGGAGGATGCAGATTTACAACCAGTGCTAGACTGGCTGCAGCAGAGTACAGTGCGACCATCTTGGGAAGAAGTTTCCAGGTTATGCCCTGCGGCCAAGAGCTACTGCAGTCAGTGGGACTTTCTTCGTTTGAACAATGGACTACTGGAGCACAAGTGGGAGACACCCGATGGCCTCAGCAAGTATTGGCAACTGGTGGTTCCGAAGAAGATGAAGTCCAAGATCCTGGATAAGTCCCATAACCAGATCACTAGTGGGCACCTGGGAGTGAGGAAAATTCTAAGCCGGCTGCAACAGAGGTTCTACTGGATTGGCATGCGTCAGGATTTTCAAGAGTGGTTTTGGGCCTGTGATGTGTGCTGTGCGAAGAAGGGACTCAAGAAACGTGGTTGCGCCCCTCTCCAGCTGTACGAAGTGGGTGCACCGATGGAAAGAGTCTTGGTGGACATTGCTGGAACTTTGTAACTCACTGAAAGAGGAAACCGGTATATATGTATTGCCATTGACTACTTCTCAAAGTGGCCAGAAGCCTAAGCTATCCCTGATCAAGAGGCTGCAGCTGTTGCTCAGGTGTTGGTTGATCAGTTTTTCTGTTGTTTTGGGATGCCACAGGAGCTACATTCGGACCAGGGTAGAAACTTCGAGTCTGCTGTGTTCCGTGAGTGCTGCAAGTTATTGGGGATCAAGAAGACAAGGATGCCCCCACTAAGGCCACATTCAGATGAGATGGTAGAGAAATTCAACTGGGCTGTGAGACAAGAACTGGCCAAGTACTGCGTTGATGGACAAACAGAATGGGACCAGAAATTACCTGATGGCATATCAGTCTGCACCCCATGAGTCTACCGGCTACACTCCTGCTAAACTGAATTTGCGCCACGAGTTATGCTTACCAATCGACTTGTTAACTGGAAGACCACCTGGTGAAGAGCTGCCCTCAGACACCACTGGCTATGCATAGCTCCTTCAAGAAAGGTTGGCTGTACATCATTAAGTGCAAGGAGACCTCAAGTTTTCAGAAGAAGTGATGAAGTGCAAGTATGATGCCAAAGCAAGTGAAGTGGGCTTCAAGGATGGTGACCAAGTTTGGTTATACAATCCTCAGCGTAAGAAAGGAGAGTCACCGAAGCTGCAGAGCCCATGGGACGGGCCTTACACTGTGTTGGCCCACCTATCAGTCATAAGGTATCTGATCTGGGGAGGCAGGAAGTCTCACCCAAAGGTGGTACATGTGAACCATCTGTGGCAGTACCATGGGCCAGGACGGTACAGCTGGGACATCTCCGAGGAACTTCACTCACCCGCAGCTGAGGATGTTGAGAAGGACCAAGGAGCTGAAGTGCAAGAGGATGGTGACAGTTCCCCAAGAGAAGAAGCAAATCAAGAAGAGGACCAAGGCCTTCCTGGAGGAGTGCACTGTGTGGAGGAGCAAGGACATTGTCAGAAGTTGCATAGAAGAAGACCAGATAAGTTGAAGGATTATTTTGTGTATACAGTAGTTAGATGTTCCATTAAGATTAAGGTTTGTGTCTGTATATACTGTGTAGTTTTGTCGGGACGATAGAGAAGTAGGGAGGGGGTAGTGTTAAGAAGTGAGATTTGCCAGCTGGGTGCTCGAGAAGTTTCTTGGCGTTTCGTGTACAGTAGTTCCGGTATCGGTATGAGTCAGAGTTGCCAGTTTGCCTGTTGTTTGTGAGCGTACTTATTTCGTAAGTAATGCATTAATTTTTCATGCCCTTTTTCTCTATGATGTTTTATTTATGTGACTGCTTGTTAAATTACGTAATTTAAGTTCATGTGGTATTTGATTTAGAATGTAATGTAATGTAAGGCAGTTTTGGCAAATTTTGGTTGTCTCTGAATTGCCAACTGTTGTTCTTGCAGAATGTAGATGTTTCTAGTAAAATGCAAGTTTATATAAGGATGGATAAGAGACTAGAAAGGGTTCAGTCGGGTGTAAAGTCAGTTTGAAAGAGGAGCAGCCGGTTTTGGTTCAGTTTGAGTGTAGTGCAATATCAGTGCAATGGTGTTACTGATGTTTGTGAAGGGTTGCTGGCAAGCAATAAGTGCAATTACTGTCAGTGAAGATTATTTTCGGTACTTGTGTAATAAGTGAAGTGTTAGCAAGCATTAACCCCTAAGACATGGGGCGTCGCGTTTGCGACACTCGCCGAAAAGGACATACCGGCGGAGCGTCGCGTTTGCAATTCAAGTTAATTTTGAATAAACGCGGGCAAGGATGTTCCAGCTGGTATTGTCTATCAGTACCACCACCCTTTAGCTACAATTAGCATACTTTACCTTTGTACTACTGAAATCCGTTGTTGCCAAGTATCGCGTTTTTCCTCCCCCCCCCCCACCACGGCCCGGCCAGTCTGGCTGTGATACATGGCATCGCTCTGACTGCTCAGAGCTTTAAATCTGCACTCTCCTCTCACAAGCAGTTTATGCTAATAGGAAACGCTTGTTTCCCCAGTTGTAACACTAGCTTTTTTTTGCACGTTTTGCCCCTGTTTAGTGTCAGTTTACCGCAGGCTTTCAAAGTGACATTATGGCGAGTTCTAGCTCTTCCGAGTCAGTGCGAGCGGCCGACAGTAACGAGAATAAAGTGACGGGCGTAAGGCAGAATAAAAAGCACACTGCGGTGATCTTTTGGGAAGTAATATGATTGAAAATAATGTAGTATACGTGTTTTTAGCTGTGAAAATGGAAATGTTTGTTGAGTGACGGGAAGACCGCCGCCGAGCTGCATGTCGGCCTTATGCTTCGTTGATTTTAGCCTTATTTTCAGTGCTTATTGTACAAATACGGATTCCAAACTACTTGTACGTTGTAGTATAAAGTTTACTGTGACAGAATGAGGCTGTGGTAGAGGGGAAACCGGGTTGCTGGAGGTGTGAAAGTGAAGATTTTGTTACCCAACTTTGCAAGTCTCCACAAGTCCTTGGGTAGTCCACGAAGGCTCAACACCTGTCTCTGGAGAAAGCTGAATGTAAGTACTATCTGCCTTACCAAGTATAATGTTCTAGGGTTAATCTCTGATTTTTGGCTAATATTTTCCTACAGGTACTCAGACCGCGATACAACGCCGCCACCCGGGGGGGGGGGTCGGCTGTCCATTGACCGCGTATTAGGGGTTAAGTGTACTAACAGTGAAGTGTTGTCAAGCATTAAGAGTGACTGCGGTAGTAAAGTGTGTACAGCTCCAGTGCTTGTGAGAACAGTGAACAGAATTTGGAAAGCATTAAGTGGTATTACTTGGAAAATAAAGACAGTGAACTTTAAGGAACTAGTGTTTATTTTTGCCTCATCTGATCTTGTGTACTGTACACCTGAAGGCTGACCATAGGAAGAACAACTCACTGGGCAACGTCCTTCCTGTATTGAACTACTGCTGTTGGAGCTTGTGGCAGTGTGGGATGAGGATGTAACAATATATTGTAACTAAAATACTTTTCTTTTTTTTTGCTGCCACTCAATGAAGGAGTCTAATAGTGCTACTACTGTCTCCATGAACCCTCTCCCAGCCGGCGGGCAAGAATATTATTCGGTATTTGATATACCTAAACAAATGTATTTATGTTAAGAAACTTACAAAACTAAAAGGGTCAGATGTCACCTTTATTAGCCCCGTTTAGCACAAGAGGCGACTGTAAGGTGAGTAAAAAATAGTCTGTTAGCCTAACAAGAATACAGTGACAACAAAATAACCTAGGAATATCAAGTTCATACAGAGGAAAATATTATTGCCTCCATAGCGAGGCAATAGTATGATTGCCTGCTTGTGTGTGTGTGTGTGTGTGTGTGTGTGTGTGTGTGTGTGTTTCCAAAATATCTCATAATCAAGTGGACAAATTGTATTCATATTTTGCTGGCATTATTCCCAGATATATGAGTTGTTTGTTAATAATTCTGGTGAAGGTGCAATGATATTCCCCAGATTGCCAGAGGATTTTGCAGTAAAAAAAATATCTTTTTCTTTTAGCTTGCCATTATTCACCATATCCCACATATGGTCAACTAAGAGAACAGCTATTTAAAGACTATTAGAAATTCTTTAAATGACCTTCACCAACATAATACCCCTGACTTTATTTTATATGCTAGAGTAACATAAAATTAGCAGGAGTAAACAGCGAAATCCTAAGGCGTTTTTTAAAATTTTGGCAAAGCTGCGATGACATACCTCCAGCTGCCCGGGAATTACTGATCTAGTTTTTTGGTGACGAGCGATATGCATACATGTGTGAATGACTTCATTATTAACCTTGCATTTTCTATACCCATATGACACTATTCTGCCTATGATAAACTTTTCAAGCTGCAAGAGTTAGATATAGCTTTAATCCCATCCATGTTATGATGATTAAAAAACACCAACAAACTGAAGGGACTTACATTTTCCAGATAGAGGTGTTCATGTAAGAATAATCATGCTGGCCAGTCAAGCCCTACTGTTGGTTATGGTGACTGTGTCAGTGACTGATGTTGGAACCCTGTCTCTCTCACCTTCCCCAGGTATATCATTAATTACACAAAATCTCTAAGTGTCTTAGTTTCCTATTCTTGTTATTACTTAACTTGCCCCTTCCCGACCAATTTTTGAAAAAAAAATTATTGGCTCAAACCTCCACTTTTGGTGAGAAACATCGAAAATTCATGGAGAAATCGCTCACCTGAGGGCTAAAATACTAAATACAGGTAGCAGTACCCCAAATCTTGCTGTGTTTTCTATCAGGCTGGCTGCAAAGAAAACGAGTTCTATGGGAGGGTAACTATTCCACACCACTCATAAACGGTATTATTTATTTATTTGGTATGAATTTACATATAGTACAAGAGTATATTGGTTTTCACACAGTAATATAAGCAATATAAGCATTGTTTCACTCACAAAACACATCAACATAACTGACCTTTTTTGGCAACATTACCTGATCATCATTTCTGACTGTTTCTTCCTCTGATGCTAGGTAAACTTTGTCCTCCACATTGCGATTGATTGAGGAATCACTCTGGCCTTGAACTTCGTACCGTGGCACGACATGTCTTTACTGGCCAGGTCACTGGTAACAGGTGAATTGCTGAGACAATGGCGTGGGAGGGGGGGAGGTCATGCAGAGTAAGGCATTTTCCCTGCCTGGCATCTTGTGGAGGAAGGCGTCCCTTGTATACATACCAAAAATCATGTGCGAAGTTTGAGAATTGTGCAGATTAGGGACCTTGCAATTGCTGCACATTTATATACGTCAACGGGAGTCATAGTGACAAAACGTGTTGTTATATATATAAGTCAACAGGAGTTGGCGGGTTAAGGAAGTTCCCTAACACCTATTCCTTAGTTACTTATTTTTGGAAGTGGCCAATTTTCCCTTTGCACATTTTCTATGCTGAGTATGGCAGTGTTAGTAGATATTATATAACACAGAATCAGTAAGGTGTAATAAGAAAATAAATCACTTAGGAAAAGGTGTTGGGAGCCCCCTTAACCAACGAGAATACTTGCCTTAGACTGTCCCTTAGCACAAAAGATGGGTATTATAATTAGGTAAATAAATAAGCAGACCAAAAGTAGCACTCAGAAAGTGCAACACCCACCAGCTGATGCAAGAGTCAAATATTTAGCTTTGCCCTGTGATTTTAACCATTGACAATTACTAACAACAACTAATTACTAACTTCGTGCAAAACCCCTAACCATTTCAACAATTTTGGTTCGGATCAGATCAGCAGTACTGTATCCAAGTTGTTTTTGCACAGTGACCATGATTTTTTTACCTTCTGTGACCATGGCCTTTAATTGTATTTTCCCCAAATCAATTATCTTTTCCTTGTTTCAATGGAAATTATTGCACGAAGTTCAGTCTACATCGCTTAAAAACTGGATAAGTCATCCTTGCCATGTGTCCT
Source organism: Coenobita brevimanus (assembly GCF_032717465.1). NCBI lineage: Eukaryota > Metazoa > Arthropoda > Malacostraca > Decapoda > Coenobitidae > Coenobita > Coenobita brevimanus. The sequence goes on along the minus strand of NC_136993.1, from coordinate 58,372,034 downwards.
TGGTCTTTGACCTAATGTTTTAAAATATAAGATCAACCTTCTTGATCCTCAACTCATCCAACCAAGCTTATCAGATGAAAACTGTGTGTGTGTGTGTGTGTGTGTGTGTGTGTGTTGACTGATCGATGACTGAAACTAATTAAAATCTGGCGGCGCAACTGCCAGGATCATATGCCGCCAGATGACAAAGTAAAAGACACAGAAAAATAAAAAGTGCATATTCAAAATAAAGTTAATATCTGTTAGTAGGAAAAAAATACTGAAAATAATAAAAGAAGAGTTCATAAAATGTCAATTACTTATAAAAGTGGAAGGAGGCACGCCTCCTGAAGAAAACTAAAAGCATCAGTAAAATCACTAGAGGCTTCACCAAGTATCGAGGACAAACAGTAGGCACCATCTGCCCCCTTATGCCTATGGAGGAATCTCTGATGTAGGTCCCTCAGACTCGGACACTCGACCAGCAAGTGACGGACAGTAAGGGGAACAAGACTGTCATCACAGTACGGCTGAGTCTCACCACGCATGAGGAACCCATATGTAACTCGAGAATGCCCAATGCGAAGCCTAGCAAGAGCCACCTCCAATCACCAAGACATACAGGGAAGAGCCCTTGGCACAACCACTCTCTGAAAGATTTCTTTTAGTTTATTGTGAGAAACAACATCCCAGTGTCTCTGCCAACACGTACGAATTGACTACCGCAAGTAAGGTTTACACCAGAAGCAGGAAGTGGGTAGTCGGTTATGGGATGTTGAGAAGAAGCAGCTTTAGCTAAAGTATCTGCCCTCTCATTACCCACCACACCAACATGTGCAGGAACCCAACAGAAGTCTACACGGCGGCCACAATGGCCAAGGAAAAAAAAGCCACTCTAAAATTGAAAAAAAAAAATGGATGGGATGCATTAGAAGATTTCAGAGCAGACAAAGCACTATGCAAGTCACTAAAAATTACAAAAACGGATTGGGGGAGAGTAAAAATGATTTTAAGAGCATATAAATTTGCAGTCAGGTCCACCACATACACTGAAGTAATGCCAAGAAGGCTACTGCCCCCACTAAGGGAAGGGAAGACAACACCAAATCCTGCTCCAGTATCAGTCTTAGACTCATCAGTATAGACGGGGACAGAACCCTCATGAGTGAAGGCATGTTCTAAAAAGAGAGAGAGGGACACCTGAGAGGGAAGTGAGCCCTTTTTTTCAAAAACGGACCTACAGAATATCACACGAGGGAGTAGCCAAGAACCCACCCTTGGGATCCGATGTGGACAAATTGCCAGTCTTGGAACAGAGGGCTAACATAACAGACTGGACCCTGCAACCAAATGGCTTTGGGAAATTAGGATGGATGTCAAAAACAGAAGATCGGGAATCCTGGGAGACGATGGCACAAGAAATTGAGTCTGGCATGTGATGAAGACGATACCAACACCTCATCATCTGCAACTGGCATTGCAAATCCAAGGGGAGTACACCAGCATCCACCAAGAAACTTGGAATCGGGGATGATCTGAATGCCTCTGTTGCCAGACATACACCAGCATGATGCACAGAATTTAACAACCGGAGACGGGCACCTGTTGCAGAGGAGTAGACCTCACACCCATATTCCAGTTTAGGAATAATGAGAAACCTATGTAAGAGGAGGAGAGTCTGATGGTCAGCACCCCAAGAGGTATGAGCTAAAACCCTCAAATGACTCAAAGCTTTAAGAAAAGCTGACTTAACAGAACGAATATAAGAAACCCAGGTAAGTCATCTATCAAACAGAAGACCCAGAAACCGTGTCTCTTCCACACAGGATATTCTCCTACCATAGAGATACAAGTCAGGGTCTGGGTGAACCCCTCAAAGGTGACAAAAATGAATTGTCACAATCTTTGTCAAAGAAAAATGGAAACCACGAATTTCTGCCCAGTCAGAAATTCGATTGAGAGCCAGCTGCAACTTCCTCTCTATCAGACATTCTAGATGTGGTGAAGGAATTCGAGAGGCCATCGACATATAGTGATCCTTGTACACCGTCAGGAAGTACATTGATGACGCTGTTAATGGCTACAGCAAACAGAGTAACACTAAGGATACTCCCCTGTGGTACTCCACCTTCTAGTGCTCGGACATTTGAAAGCACTTCTCCCATTTGCACCCTTAAAATTCGGTTAGATAAAAACTTTTGCATAAAACTAGGCAAGCGTCCATGAAGACCAAACTCATGAAGAGCGAGTAAAATACCATGACGCCAGGCAGTGTCATATGCCTTCTCCAGATCGAAGAAGACCGTAACCTGGTGTTGGTTTGTGGAGAAAGCCTCACAGACAGAAGATTCCAAAGAAAGCAGTAAATCAGAGGTAGATCGCATTTCTCGAAAACCATACTGGGCAGTGGATAAGAAGTCACCTCTCTCTAAAAACTATACAAGCCTAATATTGACCATATTTTCCAAAACTTTACATATAGAAGACATCAAAGATATAGGCCGATAATTCGTCGTCTGTAGGTGGTCCTTACCTGGTTTGGGGATGGGGATTACTACAGCAATACCCCAACAAGCTGGAAACTCCCCAGAACACCAGATCATATTAAACAGTGCAAGCAAAAACAACAGGGACTCATCAGACAGGTCGCATAAAAAGGCATAAGGAATATCATCATAACCAAGAAAGGAATCATGGCACTGCGACAGAGCCGCTTGGAGTTTAGAAATTGAAAATGGAACATTGTAAGGTCTCCTCCAGCATAGGCAAAACTGAGACCACGAGACTCTAGTCACCGATGATGGCAAGCCGAAGGCATATCTGCATCCTTCTTTGACACACTGGCAAAATGATCAGCAAGCAACTCTGCAAAAGCAAATGGATCAGCCACAGTTCTACATGCTGCAGATAAAACAGGAGTGGAGGGAACAGTAATTTTCCTGAAATTTTCCTTTCCCGGTTCCACGCCTAGGTGATGAAAGTCCTCGAACTGATGGAGGAAACATAACCCTTTCAGGATGAAAGCCTTGCCTCCTTAAAAACGCGCCTCATATGAACTCGTGCCCTCTGATATGCCACCAAATAGTGGGGATCCCCACAGTGCGACGAAGTCGAGAGAAGGTGACTCGTTTGGCTTTCACAGCGAAACTGCACTCAGAGTTCCACCAAAGAAACGGGCATTTAGGAAACTGACCCTTCTTTTTTGGAATAGATAATATGGCTGCTGAGTGCAACATGGTAGTGAAATATGACACAGCCTCAGTAAGACAGCCAAACTCATTGACAGAAAGGGAAATGGAACTTAATTCTCTGAAACATGGTCAGTCAGTCTTTTTCAGAAGCCAGCGAGGAATACGTGGCTGAGGTCCACCAGCACTAGCAGTTAAAAGTAATGGAAAATGGTCACTGCCATATAGGTCTGACAAAACATCCCAGATAAAATCTAAAACAACATCAGATGAGCTTAAAGACAAATCAATGGCAGTAAAAGTCCAGTCTGACTAAGGAAATAAGTCATTTTATCGGCACTGAAAATGCCTAACTCCTCATCTTCCACTAAAGAGGCCAGCATTACACCCCAAGGGTTGGCCTCACTGTTTCCCCACAGTGGATGGTGACCATTCATATCTCCTAGTAACAGAAAGGGAGAAAGAAGGTCATGAATAAGGCATTCCTGATCCGCCCTTTCAACAGTAGCACTAGGAGGAAGATAAAGACTGCAAACTATATACTGCCGACGTAAAAACTTCCGGACAGCAACAGCCTGCCTGGGAGTGGAGATATGCAGATGCTGTGAAGGAAGATAGCAACACCTCCATGATGACCTTGGCCCGGCACAGGATCAGATTAAAGGCATGGTAGCCAGGGGGGCCGGAAGGAACAGCATCACCTACCATGGTCTCCTGGATGCCCATGCACAAAGCAGTAAATTGAGAAACCAGATGACACAGTTCCTCATAGTTCGAACATAAACCCCGACAATTCCACTGGATGATGGAGCCCATAATGGAGGAATGATGATTAAGTGCGGGACTGTACACCTGAAAAGCGAGCGGGTTTGGAGTGATGCTTATGAAGGCCCTTGACAGGAGCCTGCCCAGCACTAGAAACCAACACCCTCTGTCGACCATTCGTGGGTAAACAAGAGGCTGAGGAAGTAAGTTTTACAACACTCCTTCTTGGAGTGGGCATACCAGTTTGTTTGGGAGGTGGCTTGGGGGCTGCATTTTGAGGTGTAGGACGGCCAGTGCCCCCACCAGAAGCCCCAAAAGTGGAAGTTGAGTCCACAGGACTTGAATCATTTGAGGAGGACATCCTATGCTTTAGATCTGAAGCACCAGCAAGTTGTCCAATAACATCCCCAGGTGGGGACAGACCTGCAATGAACCATCAGCTTCAGCTGTCACCTGGCTAGATTCCTTAGCCTGTGGGGCAGAGGGAACAGGAGATGAGTCTACACAATGGTCGACAACAGAGACCTTAGGTGGCTGGTCTTCATGTTGTGAGGACTCTGACGAACAACAGTAACATTTGCCAGGTACAGGTGGAGCCTCAGTCATACTGGGTAAAACAGGAGCAGGAGTAGAGTCAACATGGACCTCTGCCACCACCACATAAGTTTGCAAGACATCAGCCACTGCAGTGGGGGCGGAAACAGTCTGAGTAGCAGTCGGGCAAACATCATTCTCATAAGCAGTACTAATCATGGGGACAGCATCCTGCTAATCACGAGTTGAAGGAGTAGGCACTGGAATGGTTCGAGGATGCCTCTGAGATACAGGGTGACGCACTGACATTCCAGAAAGGACAGAAGCTAAGTGGACCCGGGCCGAAAGAAGAGTCAGGAAATGAAACCCTCTCATGTGTAGGAATGGACAAAATCTCCAGGCAGTATCTTGGACAGTTTTTAGAAGAGACAACATGAGGACCTCCACAGTGATAGCATTTAAGGGGTCCTTTACAATCACTGGTATGGCTTGGTCCTCCACAGGAGACATAGACCCCAGGAAGGCCTGCCTGTGCATGGTGACAAAATTTGTTGACATGTCCATATCCCTGACAGTGGAAACACCGCCTTGGGGTGGGCACATATGGCTTCACAGGAAGTGAGAACCAAGCCAGCTTCACAGTGGTAGGTAGGGTCAACCTGTCAAAGTCATGAAGAGGGTCGGAGTTGGGGTCAGGACACCATCATTTTTTTTCTGTAGTCACTCAACACATATCACACCATAAGAACTTAGCTCCTCCAACAGCCGCACCTCTGGGTATCGAAGGAGGTCACGGGAAAAAATCACTCCTTTGCACCTGTTAAAAGTAGCATGGGGAGCACAATCAACTGCAGCACCAGAAATTGAAGTCAGTGCCTGTAAACGGGAGCTCTCCTTTGGGAAGGACACCTCAGTAAGGGTGTTTCCATCCCCTTGGGAACAGATCTTAGGTCCCCTGCCGCAAGCTGAGACAATGGGATGATGCAGAACAAATATGTCAAGATCCAGCATTGTCCCCTTTGTAGAAGGCTTCATAACCAGATATTTCGCATATTTCTCCAGCATCGTATCATCTGGGCCGAACCCCAGAGCCGAATCAACCCGACGGGATCTCCTCCTAGTCCCAGTTGTAAGCTGGGGCAGAGAAGGAGAGTCCCTAGGGGCCTGAAAATGCTCCAGAGTGGCAATGTGGGAGGTACATTCTGAAGAATGTCCAGGGACAGATGCATTGTCGTCACCAGATGTATTTTTAATGACAGCAATGAAAAAAAAAAATTATTCCCCCACCCGTCCAACCACCACGGAGCCCAACAAAGGGAGGTCATATGCCAGGGATCAATACCACTGGTGATCCCAGAGGTAGCAGGAGAGTATACACAGGTAACCACTAGGGGACGGAGCAAGGGTGACTCCAGGACGATAGGAGCCACCAGGCCCCCAAGTGCCCACTTGAGCCTGGCCAACACATGACCAGCCGATTGACCTGGTTGGGCCCAACCAGGCTGCCCGTCTAGCCAGAATTAGGAACCAAAGAGGTGTATTGCTAGCTGCAGGGCCCATCATGCAGCATCACTCAACCCCCAGGACTCCCATCTCCCAGCATTACGTGACGCCATGCACGGCAAACACGTGGGGAGGCAACAGTCCTGCCCTAGATGGCAAATGGGCAGGGATTAACATCATCAGCAGGCCTCCTTCACCAGCGATGTAGGGGGTGCTTGGTCCACGTGGCCGACTAATGCCGAACCCTACAAAGGTAGGCACACCTCCTAAGTAGGGGGCACCAGTAACCACGCTTCAAGCCCCGTCACCACGTCCATGTGCCCCCCTGCAGCAGAGCTGTGTGTGTGTGTGTGTGTGTGTGTGTGTGTGTGTGTGTGTGTGATTATTATTTATGTCTCCTTTAATAGGCTAACAGGTTAAGGCCCTACAGTATTGATATAAATAATATAACACTGAATGATGTAACACAAATTGTAAGAACTTTCGTGCACAGTAACAGTGCCATTTAATTTTCCTATAGACTTAAAAGACGTGATGGCGGATGCTACCCAGATAGTGGATTCACTGTTGAGGACATTGTTACGGGATAATTGCTACGCCATCCTCCTCTCTGACGGATTCACATCCCACAGCACAGTATTTAAGGTAATGTGAATCCCTTCCTCATGAGGACACCTTATCTTTGCTGCATGAGTAGGAAATTGATTATTTAACATATAAAAGACTTTCCGTTTTGTTAAGGTTAACATCAGTACGAAAATTCGCGAATAACAGCGTTATTAAAGAGAGAACTGTGTCGTAACTAGAATCAGTGTGATGAGGGCAGAGGATGACAGTCTTTGTCCGCCAGGTTTGAAGGAAACGTGGAAAGTGCATAGATGATAATAACTATGTGGCTATACAGTGGTCTACTATTCCAACTCTAGTTTTCATTATTCTTTCCTGGGTGATATTTCTCTAACCATAAATGATTCTCTTTTACATGATGCGGTAGGAAGGAAAGTGATGGCCAAGCCCTAATTGAAGAGTAGACACGGTGAAGCTGTGGGAAAATATTTCTTCCTAACTGTAATTATATGCACACACAAATTGTAAACTATGTAGAACTGTACCTATTACGAGAGTTACACTACATTACTTCCTAACCAGATGGACGACTTGCGGGCGGCGTGGGGTATGGGTGTGTTCGAGGTGGGTGTGGACAGACAGGGTACTAACATGACGCAGGCTCAGCTCTCCTGAGTGATCAGCCAGGCTCACCAGGTAAAAAGCCATACATCGTTACATATTTATAAGCTGGGTATTTTGACGGCTTTGGAAGTCTTCTATCATGGCTTCCGTAGATTATACATTCTTACATACAATATATATATATATATATATATATATATATATATATATATATATATAAATGTCACTGATTGCATTGCGCAGTTGACCCTTGTGCGGTGTGATGCGGTGAGGATCTGTCCGTTCTCGCCTTTGGAGCTAAGATGCGAATGAATGTGTTTGAATGGATGAGTATATGGAGAGTGAGTCGTCCTGTCTCGGCTACCTCCCTTTCCTTGGGGGAAGCAGCCTAGGTATATATATATATATATATATATATATATATATATATATTCTTTTTTTTTTTTCATTTTATTGTTGACACACGTCGCATGTGCAAGGAAATACATACTGTATGTGGCGTGTTCACGAATGAACTGGTAAGGAAGAGGCGTTAGAAAGCCTCAACCGTCACAGAGTTGTAAGTACTGATGGCACGTTAATTTTCCCCTGAAATTTTTGCATTAATATCCCATCCCTTACGGTGGGTGGGCACCACTGGTCTATCCACACACTGTCAAAAATCTCTACCCAACACTCCGATGCCAGATTTCATTAGCATTCCAAATTTTCAAGTGTATCAGTGGTCCTATCACAGGAAGTCTTTCTCAGTCTGACCTTCTATTGTCATCTGCAGACTTTAACATGCAATATCCCCTGAACTGTCGAACTAAAATTTGCTCCAGTTTTGTCATTTTGTTCAACTGTCACTGGAAGGAAGAGCTTTTGTAGGATATTAACCATTGTTTTGGCTAATACTATTTCATAAAATAGACGAGACATATGTACATAGACGGTAGCTGTCGGTATGGAAGCATAGTATGCATTTTAATTCAGCATTAGGGTAATTTGTCCACATATACGGTGGTTATTAATCTGAAACCAACCGCTTCAGTCCTACCTAGAATGTACAGTACGTTGTATTATATTTTTGTTAATGCTACGTGACTTAATTTAAATTAGTAGAGACAGCTGGGACTGAAGGGGTGAGAAATATACTGTAACTTACTGCAGCATAAGGAAGACAGGGAAAGAGCAACAACAACAACAGCAACCCGTCAAAATTCGAGTCGTCAGGGGAGACTCTTCGGGCTGCAAGGGTTAAGCTGCCAACAGTCAGTTTACGAGGAGAAGTAGATAACAAATTGGGCTCGTGGTTCATTGCTGCAATTAGTAATGATATTATTAATTTTGTAAACGTAAATACAATTTTGCCTTAGATCACGAGGCAATAATAATAATTGAAAATAATATTGAAATGAGTAAATCTTGAGATCATTTCGAATTTTTTTCCGATATCATAAAATCATTAATCGGACTCTGATAACTCGCCGCTGACAGTATTACTAAACACACTTCACCATGACCTCATATCGTCCATTCAATGGAGTAAAATTATATCATCCATTCATTGCAGTAAAATTATTATTCAGACATTAAAAGCACATCACCAATATCAGATCCACATGACACTGTACCAGAGCTTCTCTAACTGCAGGATCCACGGCTAACTCTGTATGCCTTTGTTCCTATCAGGCAGCTAGCGACAAACCACTCCACTCACCATTGGGAGGTTTTATTTGCTCTGCCAGCCGTCTCGACTCACAAAAGCAGCAAACATATTAAAAATGCCCGGTGTGACGCCAGCTTTTGAGACAACCTCTAATAATCCCTCCAACACAGACTCACCACCTCACTGCCTGAGATTCAACCTTTTTCCTTTGCGAAACAAATGACAACACACATCCTATCACCCCAATATTTAAATGTTAATACCATATCGGCCGTAGTGAAACATGGTAGGGCTATTTTTCATGACTAATGTAATGGTGTAAGCGAATGTGCTTCCTGGAAGATGAATGGGTGATGTGGAGGTGCAGTTAAATCCGTCATGATTAATGTCTTACCATGAAACTGTTCCCTGTCCCAGTTGCTAGGCTGATTACATGACACTGCACTGAGCAACTGACTCCTATACAATATGACCATCATATATATCAAATTATGTGCAGTGGCGTGGGGCACGGCAATTACACTTAAAACATTTTAAATATGGGGACTAATCACAATCCACTGAGAGGTATTTCAAGAGCTCTCAAATGAAACCAAAGCTTTTTTTTCTTTATGATCCATATTGGGTTTTAGAACCTTGATCATCTACCATAGACCAAAAAGTGATCATTTGATGGTTCTGTTCTTACCATGCAGCGCAGTATATTGTTTCCTAGTTTCCTGTAGGATTTTCTGCTTATGATCACCAAGGTGATGTAAACAGATGCGGAGGATGTCCTGGTGCGTGATGGTGGTGGTGGTGAGTGACGACCCAGCCTTCCTCACCGCCTTTGCTGAATGGTCCCTCAAGGGCCGCCTCCTGGTGTGGTCAACGAGGCTGCTGGTGGTCACTCGACTGCCCAGGGGGGACCTCGGGACTTTGCTCGCCTCTCACTGGACCTTCTCGATGATGAACACCATGGCGCTGCATATTGACCCTCCTACCCAAACTAAAGGGTAAATACAGTATAATACTATAAATACAAACAGGGCAATTTCATACATATATATATATATATATATATATATATATATATATATATATATATATATATATACATATACAGTATATATATATACAGTATATAAATATATATAGTGTATATAGATATATATATATATATATATATATATCTATATATAAAATCAGCTGTTGAGTGTCCACTGCAGGACAAGCCTTTCCCTACCGAAGAAGGGACGATGCAGCCAATGTATCTCTACCCAGTGGCTATAGGCTGTCAGGTAGAAACTGTACGTAGGGTGAGAAGTGCTTGTGAGTGTGTAATGTTGGAGTGGCTTTGGATGCGAGTGTAGTCTGTGAACCAAGTGTAATCAGCCCGCCTTAAGCTGACTGGGTGCAAGCATACCAGTATGGAACACTGGTTCATCCACAGCATCCCATACGTCGAAAAAAGCAGTAAGTGGCTCGGTGAATGCTTCCCAAAGTTTTTACAACTCTGGCGGGGGGCAAAACCGCGTCCACCAGCATGCGAGACGCACACTCTACAACTGTACCACAGAGGCTCCATATACAGTCATCTCACTTAACCCGTACAATCCCGCCGTCGACATGGTGCCGACGGTACAAAACTTCTCAAGTAATCCCAGCGACGTAATGGTGCTAACAGCAAAATTCGAATGCTGTAGCACCTCTAACTGCTTCAATATAGCTAATTTTTTGCTAAGGAGTAGCTTAATGTGTTGGCAACATTGTGCACAAGCACTTGTAGCACTGAGTTTGGTTCGGCATGGCTGGGTAACAGCAGTGTGCCACTGTGCATCACAGTGTTAGAATGTCGCGGAAGTCACGCCATTTTTACGCCTCATTGGGCTGGAGGAGGAGGTTGAAACTGTCACATGGACCCTCTGTCCCTTCACTCAGCGATTCTATAGAAGAGGAAGACCTGGACGACTCTTCTGGGGAGGAATATGAGCCAGTGGAGAAGGATACTGAGAATGGGTATTCCCCCATTCCCCTCCCCCATTCTCTCTCATCCCGCCCAGCTAGGTGGGAAAACATAGCTCACGGCTTGGGAAACTGGGCTAGAAACATGATGGACGGCCATCCTGCACTTATTTCTCCTATAAGGAGTACTTTTATTATTGCTTTTCCTTGATTTATATGTCCTTTTGGATTGTTTTATCAAATAAAAATTTTTCCCGTTTTTGGTCCGGGATTGGGTGGGTATAAAATTGCAAAAATGCCTGGGATGGTACGGGTTAAAGTGCGTGAATATGGACGACACATCCCGCCGCACCTTGTAAATTCTCTCTCTGTGAAGGATAGGATCCCATGTTAAAATGGCTTTGAGGGTGACACATCCTGAATTTTCGTATATTGATTCACCAATTCCTATCCCTAACTAAAATGCAAAAGGAAAACTTACAATAGAAACAAGCAAGAGTAATACTGTACTGTACAAATATTATGATAATTCAAGACCTTACCAGCATTGTGCGGAGGGTAGATAATGCAAATTGTTGTTGTGGTACCCGAGGCCGTACCACGGGAGGTTTTGGGACATTTTGCCATCAAGTCAATTCGCTGTCATTAACGAGGACAGCTATGGGTGACGCTAGAATATAAGAAAGGCGACTACAGTGAGGAAGAAACACGTTAATTGTTGACTAAAGATGCAACTGTAGTGTCATAATTTTAAGTATTAGCATAAGTTAGTATAAGCTAGTGTTGCAAGTATAATCTCAAGCTTAGGTAGTATTATAAATATAATCTGTGTAGTTCATTTAGCCGTTAAGCCTTATATTTAAGTTTAGTCTTAGATGGTATTCATAATGTGAGTATGATTCTGTTATTGATAGTGCTAAGTCGAGTTTTGGTGTGGATATGATTGATGTTTGTACATAATGAACATGCCGTTTTCCAACAAAGACGTATAAGTGCGGAAGTTTAGTAGAGACTAATAATCGCAAATGCCTTCCTTCATATTCTGATCTAGAGATTTACCTGCTAAAGTTAATAGTATTCCCCTTTTGTACTATGCAGTGGTGAATTGAGAATGTCTGAAGTAAGATTGTTGAAGATAGTCATTTGTTGTTCAAAATTCTTGTTATTGAGTCTTGCCATCAGTCACTTAGGCATATAAACTGACACGGGTAATAAAACTGTTTGAACTCCCAGTTGTTTTGGTTTCGTTATGATTAAAGTTCCTGTATGCTTATTATAAAAATTTTAAACATCGTAAGTCATTTTTCTTTGTATGCCAAGTGCAAACGTATATCTCGTATTCTTTGGAGGTCTAGTAGAAACAAAAAATATTACAAAGTAATCAGTTAAAGTTTTAGTCGATTCCTGAATACTGCCTTGATGAGTATAAAAGGTGAGGAGCCGCGCCGAATATTCAGACCGTCGCTCCTCTTCATCTTTCACAGGTTAGTGTCCGAACTCTCACACACACCCCTTTTTCCCCCTTGTGTACTGTAAGTCATCATATATGTTCGTGAGTGAAATTAGTGATATTTCTCCTGATCCCTTTTGTACTGAATAATGAGACTGTCGCTCCTCTTCATCATTCACAGATCATCGTTCCTCTTCATCATTCATAGAGATCGTCTGTTCAAGCCATTGCCCAATGTCTCACATTAAATCACACCCACCCCCTTTTTTCTTAGTTCATGTAGGCTAATCAAAGAATCTATCGGCTGGTCCATTTTGATTACGGTCCATTTGATTACTGTTCATGTAATTACTGTATCTGGTCTTTATATGATTCTTGAGTTACACGAGTTTAGTCTTAAGAGAATACCTTCGGTGGTAAATTTTAGTTTCTCCTGAGGAGTCCAACTGTGACCACGGGATTAATATACCCATGTGTGTCAATATTCTCTCAATATTAATTTAGCTTATAAAGATTCATATTTCTAGTAATGTAGATCCTCATTATACAGTATTTCGTTTGGGTTTATTCACGGTTTGAAGAGTAATCTGTCGCAGTTCTTAATGCTTAGTAAATCTTAGGTTGTTATTTCGAGTTTTAAATTTTGTTATCCTCTAAGGAGTAGTATAGACGAGATTGAGTGGCCCGCAAGGGGTACTAATATCTATCGGTTCACGCACTCTCCAAAAGATCACGCTACCTCATTTCCCATAAATTCTCAAATAAGATCACGCTACCCCATTTCTCTTAATTTCTAAAACTCTCCAAAAGGTCATGCTACCTCATTTTTCCCATTTATTCTCAAATAAGATCACGCTACCCAATTTCTCTTAATCTCTAAAATTCTCAACTAAGATCACTCTAACCCATTTCCCATAATCTCTAAGAAATTCTCAGCATTACACTGGTGGCATTAGCGGTGGTGGTGTCTAAAATACTGAGCTTTACACTGGTGACTAATTCTCAGCATTACATTGGTGGTGGCAAATATATTCGTCATTACACAACTAATAAATAATATCAAAAACCTATGCTATTGATGGATCACCCTGAAATATAGTTATTAAAGTACTGATTATTTAAAAATAAGTATATTTTTAGAATGACGGGGAATCTTCCAGGGTGCAAATTGTCCTGATGTGGAATCGTCCAGGGTGCAAATTGTCCTGACGTGGAATCGTCCATATTTTGACGGCGAATTGTCTGACGGTGAAATGACGGCGAACTGTCTCGGAACCCACTCACAGACAAGCCGCACCCCACCACACATACTCATCAGCCCCACCCTTACCCATCGCACGCTACAAATTTTGCTCGCCAGTTGCGAGAGAATACGGTATTTGCCTCTGTTTTTCATGCCCGTCGCACATTGCAAGTAGCAAACACACTTTCTAAACAATTAATTATTGTCAGACCCCCATCACACATTAGGCAAGACGTACTTTGCGAAGGCGCACCTTAGGCGAGATGACTATATATATATATATATATATATATATATATATATATATATATATATATATATATATTTTTGTGTGTGTGTGTGTGTGTGTGTGTGTGTGTGTGTGTGTGTGTGTGTCACTTGCGGGAAAAAAAAATTTTGTCTCCAAGGGTCCAAATATTTTCATTTTTTCTCCAAACGAACCTTGCACACCGATAACAGTTTCTCTCTGATAAATACTAAAGCAGCTGCAATTGTATCGTGCATTTTGAAATAGTTTTGCCTGATATTGCCCCACATGTCGAATTAATTCTGTTGAGAATACCATAGTATATATAATTGCCGAAGTTGTTATTATTGTAGTAGAATAACCACATTTAATCTGGTCAAGTAAACCCATCAGTTATATTCAAACAACCGCTGTGTACAATAGTAGACTCCACATCATCCTGTTATTTGGTTACCGGTATATGGTTGCCAACCAGCGCTGTCAACGGTTTCCTGGGCTACAGACAGTTAGATGACACATTCCTAAGGTGGATAATATCTTTTACACTTTAAAAAAGTGACATACCCTGAAGGGGTTAATAAATTGGCAACCAGCGAAAAGTGCAAAAGAAAAGAATGATTTATTTCCTGGGGGTTTGAAAAAAGATATACAGCCATTCAAATGGCATGAAAAAGTTAACGGGGCCACTCTCTAATTATGATGAGGTTGGTAATTTGATTCTTCTTTTTCTTCTTTAAGAAATTTACAATATACAGCCTTCGCAGCAGCAGTATTGGCAGTAAGAAAGTGGTGCTTTGCATTGCACAAGCTGCAGTATGTTTGTAGGTGTCTAGTACGGAAATTTAAGTGAAAATATCTCTTTAGAACGTTATATGTATAGTAGGTTATTAATATTGTACAAGTCTTCCAGCCAAATATTACAGTTACCGTATCTTTCATAAGCTGCATCATTGGTGAGTTTGTACCCCCTCCACAATATCTACTCCCGATGTATATATGTCCCCCCCCCCCCAATGCATACATGCCCCCACTAAATTTGCTAGGTCAGCATGCTCTCCCACGCCTGAAGACGGCGTTATTGCATCAGTTCTTAGCAGACATTCAACAAGGGCAGACTGTTTTACTGTGAGCTTGTAATAAACTCCTTATCTAGCTGTTTGTACACGGAGTTTCTATCACCAAAGTATTGCAAGTTACATTTGGTAGCAGCGGTGTTTCGAACCATCACATTCTGACCACCTCCTTGGATTTTTAGTGATACAACCAGATACACGACGTCTCGCATCTGCCAGCCTCGCCCTTTCTCCGTGCCTCTATACCTTGGCTGTGCTTTTCGAGTGTACCATTTTTCTCGCCAGTGCTCACCTCTCAAACAACCGCACGTGTCACCGTCGCCGACCTACGCACCTGTTGCACCTGTTCCCAGCACCTGTTCCGGACTCATCATAGCTCCTGCCCCCACGGTGCCACTTATCACTGTCTGCCCGCTGTCTGCCCGCCACCATTCTCTGCATTTGCAATTCACCAGCTCTACACCTGCCTTGCGCCGACATCTGCCTCACCACCCACCACCGGCCTCCGCCGTCGCCCGCATCTGGTCTGCATTACGGAGCCTCCTAAGACCGCCACTCCCTGCCGGTGATTCATCGCGGCGTCTCCTCTCCTCTCCGCCCAGCTGTCTCTACCCCGCAGCCCAGCCCCGCCCAGCCCCGCCCCGTCGCCCCGCCCCGCCCCAGCCCAGCTACGCCCAGCCACCCTGCACGTCATACCTCTCGACACTCCCGTTTCTACTGTGTAACTATAGTATATCTTTCCTTTCTCTAGAGATTATCCTCGATTTTCTCTACAGATTGGTTATTGTAATTATTCCATCTCATTTCCATTGCCCCGTTTTCATCTTCACCTATGTTTTTTATTCTCCATCTCATCCTTCGCATTTTATTTAAAGCATCCATGCCCGCACCTTCATTCATTTTCACACCTAGTGTATTCCATTCTCTCATTGTTATTTATACATTTCCACCTACGTATCCATCTTCATCCTTTCATCTTCCATTGCCGCATTAAATGTCATACTTTCCACGTCAACCGCTTACCGCCAGCCCTCTCGACCCGGAAACATCACCTGCTCATACCCCGTCTGCCGACTCTAACACAATCACTCATTTACGAAGTGGCAAAGAGTATCACCGCCCTGTACCTGAGACTCCCGTTTCACTTCCCGCAGAATCACTTACTACCCGTCCTACCCTCGTCAATCCAGATACTTCCTCCTCTACTCCTGCCTCTACTCTCCTTTCTCCTTCCTCTACTCCTTCCACTGTCGTTACTTCTCCTGCCTCCCTTCATACCCCGTCTTCCTCGCCCTTAACTGCCACTGCCTTCTCTCTCTCCCACACCTCTCCTCCCGCCACTTCTGCACTTCCAGCCATGGCCAACCCTCCACAGTCTATCTATCTCGACGATGCCAATCGTCCCAAATTTACCGGCCAGGACCCAACTTGGTCTGTCTATGATTTCCTCAGAGAAGTCGAAACTGAAATAAATAATAGACAAATTACCGAGGAATCGCTCAAAGTAGCTTACCTCCTCGGTCGCTTGCATCACGGTAAATCAGACATCGGATCCGCGATCCGTGCAGGACATTTCGATAGCATTCGTACCTTTGCTGATTTTCGTACGGAACTCATCAGCCTTTGTTGCCAGCATTCAAATACCGCGTCTCTCATGGGATTCATTAATCTCCTAAACCAACTAGATGAGGACTTGCGCGTCCCAGCGCAATATGCCAAGCTCCGCGAAGCTGCCGCCGCCATGAAAGCAACTAGTAGTGAGATGCTCCAATTACTGGTAGGCACGAAATGGTTAGAAGACAAGAATGGCATTCCAATGCTTTCACTCACCAACTTTGCTGACTTAATTGGTTACCTCAGATTCCTTCACTGGCTTACTCCTAAACAGCGAGAGCTCGCCTTGGAAATCGGTTTCAATCCAGGAGATAAAATTATTCAGGTCACTAAAGCCATTCATGAAAGAACAGGTTCGAACTACATGCGTCAGGGCACCACCCAACCCTTGGCCTCCTCAGTCTGTCACACCTCCACTACCCCAGACCAATCTCGCTCCCGTCCCACCACACGCGGCAGACCTGCCACACATCGCTCTCCTACCGCAGGTCGTGATCAATCTAGCGCCCGACAGAACAGACAATCTTCGATTCTTTGCTGGTACTGTGGTCATCCTGGACATCGAGCATCCAGTTGCGACCGTACATACAGACGTCCTCACTCCCAAACCAGACAGCGTACGCCTTCCCGCTCACGTCGTCCACACTGCAAATACCACAAATCAAGCACGACTCACACCACTGAGGAATGTCGTTACCTCAACCGCCCACAGTCGGGGGAAGCGCCGCGCCCATATCGGACCAATATCACGTAGAACCAGAAACCCAACTCCCCATCCGCCATGTAGGTCCCATAACATCCTCGGGTTTAGTCATTCTCGGAAGCAGTCATGACATACCAACGTCATTCTTCTTGGACACAGGATCTATAGTAAATCTCATCTCCGAAAATTCCTTACAAATTATTCATCGCCATCACAACCACGTCAGTTTCCTAGAACCACCAGACATTCGCCTATGCGGTGTTAACGGCTCAGAGTTTAAGGTTAAGGGAAGAGTCACCCTTGAAGTCAAACTCCACAGCGATTTGCCCCCTATCCTCATTGAATTTCATGTCACTAATGACTTGCAGTATCCCGCAGATGCCCTTATTGGTTTCTCCACCATGGCACAACATTCCATTGCATTATTACCTGCTTGTGGTAGTATAGACATTTCTGGATTCCCGGTTTACACTGTGGAATGTCCCCGTCCTGTTCTTACGATCAAATCAGTCCTTCAATTACCTCTGTCCCTATCACTACCAAAAAGTCCAACCCAGCCCAAACCACCACTCTCATCATCTGAGAATACAGAGATCATTCCTTTACTGACTGCGAGCAGGGACATAAATTCCTCAATGTCTCCTGATACATCATCTCAGCCCTCGAACATGGCTCTTACATCCTCTCTCGACAACACTATCGCTGACTCAGACATGTCTCAGTTACCTACCTCACACAGTCTGAATGATCTTCTCCAACACGCAGAGACGAAACGTGCAGTAACGAATACGTGCACAATTATGTTACCGCATGAGTTCACTAAAGTCTCTGTTTGTGTTGCCGGTGCGAAAGAAGGAGTGGATGTACTAACCCTACCTGAGACATGTTGTGTGAATGGCTTGACTTATGAGTCAGCGTGGTGTACAGTCTTAGAGGACAGTTTATGCTACCTGTACTTGCTCAATGTCACAAATGCTCCACTAAAACTTAAGAGTGGTGTAAAGATTGGAGACTTCCTAGTATACCCAGCGGCCGTAAAGGTGTGCCAGGATTCCTCAATTCCTACTATTCAGACTGATGATACGCCAATCGGTGTATGTACTATTAACTCTACGGGATCTGCGCCGACGCATTCACCCGATATGCTCTCACATCTCACTTGCACAGATTTCCCAGAACATACCCCTCAACTCCTCGACCTTCTGACCTCGTACAGAAACGTGGTTGCCTTACCCGGTGAACCGATGGGTAGAACAGACCTTGTCAAACATACGATTGAACTACTCCCAGGAACTCAGCCGATTTACATACCAGCGTATCGATTGCCTCACAGCCAGAGAAAGCAAACAGATCAAATGATACAGAACATGTTAGACCAGGACATTATTGAACCCTCCGTAAGTCCATGGAATAGCCCACTTTTCTTAGTACCAAAGAAGGACGGCAACCTTAGACCAGTAGTCGACTATCGTAAGGTCAATTCTGTCACCGTTCCAGACCGTTTCCCGCTACCTGTCCTCACTGATTTGCTAGAATCCCTTGGTGAAAATAACGTAGTCTTTTCATCTTTAGACCTCCTCAGCGGGTACTGGCAGGTCGAAATGGAAGAGTCCTCTCGCCCAGTTACAGCCTTTAGCACCCCTTCCGGACATTTTCAGTTTAAGAGACTTCCTTTTGGTCTGAGAAATGCTCCTTCCGTGTTCATGCGACTTATCCATTCAGTCTTCAGCGGTATGATGGGACACTCTCTTTTTGCTTACCTAGATGATATCATTGTTGTAAATCCATCCCTGATCATTTTACCAAACTCCAGCAAGTCTTTGAACGCCTCCAGCTCGCAGGCCTAAAAATCAATCTCAGTAAATGTGACTTCCTGCGAAAGAAAATCAAATTCCTAGGCCATGTCGTAGATGCACAAGGCATTCATACTAATGAGGATAAAACTAAGGCGATCATTAACTTCCCAGAACCTACCACTACCGACGCTGTACGAAGTTTCCTGGGCCTCAGTGGCTATTATCGTCACTTTATCCGCGATTACGCGAAGATCGCCGCTCCTCTGACCCACTTACTCAAGCAGAATGTGCCCTTAGTTTGGACTAACGACCAGTCACAGGCTTTCCAAAAGCTAAAGACAGCTCTTGTAAATGCCCCTATTCTAGCGTTCCCTGATTATGCCACACCATTCCTTCTCTGCACAGACGCCTCAGGCACTGGACTTGGTGCCGTTTTGATGCAACTCGATGAAGCATCAAGGAAGCGCGTAATAGTGTATGCTAGTCGCACCCTTACAACCGCTGAACGTAACTACAGTGTCACAGATCTCGAAGCACTAGCGGTAATCTGGTCCTTGAAACATTTCAGAGATATCGTCTATGGTTATCCAGTGCATATCCAAACAGACCACCTTCCACTATGTGATTTGTTCAAAAATCGCAACCTAACAGGTAGGTTAGCTAGATGGTCTGTCATCATCCAGGACTTTAATCCCACTTTTCAATATGTACCAGGCAAGTTGAATGTAGTCGCAGACGCACTCTCACGTCACGTAGCAGCAGCTATAACATCACTGCAGCCTGAAGTAACTGAAAACACTACACTAACGTCAGACGTTGTTCGAAACTTTCAACGCCAAGACCCCATGTGGTCCAAAGTCATTTATTTCCTAGAATCTGGCGATGCCTCGACCTTACCTACTCTGCCAGTATCACTCGATGAGTTCATGCTAGATGATGATCTCTTGTACAGGAAAACAATGCTAACAGGCAAAGATATGCCCAATCGCGAAGTACGCCAACTTCTTGTCCCCACTGCCCTGATACCAAAGGTTCTTCATATTGTTCATAATACTCCTCAAGCTTCCCATCCAAGTAAAGACCGATGCTTGCGCCAAGCACGTCTCAAATACTATTCCACAATATCTACCCCCGATGTATATATGTCCCCCCCCAATGCATACATGGATGATTATGTTAAACTAAAATTGGCCAACTTCCAGACAATCCACCAGTATGTCCAATCCACTTTGGCTTCCTCTCAGGAGGACATGCTGCAGCGCCAACATAAGTCCGCCTCTCCTATCACTATCAATGTAGGCGATCTTGTCTTTGCCCATTCCCATACGTGTTCCTCTAAGTTGGATGACAAATTTACAGGGCCCCACCGCGTCCTCACTCGACAAGGCAACAAATTTCACCTCCAGGACCTGTCCACTAGGGACACCAGATGGGTCCACGTCGATGACTTAAAGCGAGCACCCCGTGGTCTCATGTTGGAAGAGTCACTTACACAACCTCCTGCCCCCTCTTCCCCTCCTCCCATCCTTCAGTCTACCTTGTCTCCACCTATCCCTCAGTCTCCTTCATCTCCATCTCCACCTGCTCATTCATCAACCAATCAATATCGGTCCAAACTGCACTCTGCCCATCAACCTCTTCAAGACCTCCCCCATTAACTCTACCCTGATTTTCTAGGTACGATGTTAGCGATCTCCCTGCTGGCAGTGCTGACCCTCCTGGGGTCTGGGTCACGTCAGGACGATGGTGGAGTACGTCCCGGGGCCTTGGTCGGCTCGGGAGGCGAGGTAATGCTTATCAACGACATCGCCTCTTTGCGCTACGATCTTGCGCCCCTGGCCGACGTAGCCATTGCCCTACCTGCCTACGCGCACCAGCTCCACGGAATCAGGAACCATCTCACGGCCCTCATGGGGACACACAACCCGAATGAGTATCTCTATAACCTTTTCCTCCCACTCTCCTGACAATTGCAATACATAAGTAACAGATTCACTGAGCTCAATGACACATTTTCCATTCAGACACCCGTGGGTCATTCTCGTGTGAAACGAGGTCTCTTCGACTTCGGCGGTGAGATTCTGAGTGGCTTGTTTGGCGTTGCTACAGCCCGTGACATTTCTGGCTTCAAATCTGATCTCACTCATTTAGCTTCAGCCCTAGAATCACAACGCCGAGTCATTAAAATCCAACACACTATGTTACAGAAGCTCACAACCCAACTCAATGAAGTCACGTCCACTCTAAACAATTTCACCGATATCTTACAACGCCACCTTTCAGATCTCAACGTTATCTCCCAGTTCTTCTACCTCAAACTCAATATGGATAATCTCCAACTGGCCGTTGACACTCTCCTGTCTCAAGTCTCTACCTTGGTTCGTATCCTGGTCGATGCTATCAATGGACGTGTCACTGCCGACTTAGTACCTGTCTCAGCTCTCCGTTCTGTCCTGGAATGGGCTCACTCCACCTTCGGTCTCTCCCCAGTCCTCCCTTACTCCTCCCTTGAATATTATTATCCTGTTCTCGAAGCCACTCTTCTCACTACATACGTCGTCGTCCATATTCCTCTCCGTTCTGCCATAACCTTTAACCTTTTCCACATCATTCCCTTCCCTTTCCGCCTCAACAACTCCTTGTTACAGGTATCTGTTCCTTCAGAATATTTCCTCCTCTCCCATGATCATCTTTCCATTGCCTTCCTTTCTTCCACAGACCTCCAGCAATGTTCCTCCCTTACTCCGACCTCTCGTCTCTGTGCTGCCCACCTTTTCGCTATCTTCCCTAGCAGTGCTACACCCTGTGAGTCTGCTTTAGTTCGCAACCATTCCATCTACTTGGCCTGTTCTTTTGTCCCAGCTCCTGACCTCCCGGTCCATCATGCTCACCTCAACCATGTCCGGTACTTCTTCTTTGCTGTTCCCATCTCTGTCACAATCATGTGTCCTGGTTCTTCCGTTCGCTCCGTCCCCGCTAGTGGTCTCTACAAAGCACCTGACTATTGTACTGTCAAATCAGAGTCCGTCATCACTTACGCCACTCGCTATCACCAAGCTGTTCGTAAACACTCCTATGACATCTTTCAACCAATCGACATGCCTTCAACCCTACCATCTGCCAACATTACCATCACCTCCCCTCACTTGCGCATGCTCACCTTCCTCAATGACAGTGATTTCATTATGGATCAATTTTCTCTGGCCTTCAGCAGTTCATGGGTTCATCCAACAGTTGTGTTTCCCCCTGTGGTTATCGCTTTCATAGGTTTTCTCCTCATCATCTGTGCAGTGCATTGTTGTGTCAGAAAAATGGAACGTCGACTCCAGGAAATCAGAGTCGCTACAGGCATAGTACGCCCTACACACGACGTAGAAACTCCCCGTACTTAGTGCCCTCACATTCCGTGACTACCATTGCCATCTAACATTTAACCAAACTGTGAACAGCACTCTGCCTACTAGAAAATGATGGTATTTCTTTCATGCATTACTGAGTGACAGTGTATCCTACAGAAAATACCAATGAACAAAAACAAAAAGAAAGAAAAAAAAAAAGAAAAAAAACAATGAAGGAAGAACAACAATAGAACTCTCATCTCTACTCCTTGTTTATCATGTATCAAACTATTATTGTGTAATTCCCATTATGTTTATATATACCTTCGACCCTTACTGGATTTGTACCTATTATTCCTTGTATATCTTATATGTATATATCCTTCTACTTCCCTCCCCTCAACATGGCCATGTCTCCCCTACTGCCCCTGTATCATACTTATCCCTTGTACAAACCTCCCCGGTCCTGCCTTCCTACTATAATCACCCACCATTTACCTCCTGGTGTCAGGAGACACCATCTCAGCTACCCGGGGGAGTAGTGTACCCCCTCCACAATATCTACCCCTGATGTATATATGTCCCCCCCCAATGCATACATGCCCCCACTAAATTTGCTAGGTCAGCATGCTCTCCCACGCCTGAAGACGGCGTTATTGCATCAGTTCTTAGCAGACATTCAACAAGGGCAGACTGTTTTACTGTGAGCTTGTAATAAACTCCTTATCTAGCTGTTTGTACACGGAGTTTCTATCACCAAAGTATTGCAAGTTACAAGTTAAAAGCTGTCAGTTTTGCATCTTGGTAAAAGAAAATCTAACTACTTATTATAATTCGCTTAAAGGCTGCCTTCGTTGCCTCTACTTGATGTCAAAAGGACAGAAATGAGTCATAGCTCGGGAACCAGTGACCCAATTGGACTGGAAATTGTTTTATTGTTCAAATTAGGGCATTTTAACGGTACCTTGCTCTAAAAAAAAATTATGCACTAAGTTGCGCCGTTTTTGCTATGGTACGGTAGCAAACAAACCAACAAACATACAGAAACCGGATCGTTATAAATTATCAGAGTGTGGACTGGGACACCCACTGTCCACTCATATACTGCAGTCTGCTTCCAGGTGAATGGAAAGTCACATGGTTTCTTGTGTATACCCAACGAAACCAGAAAACTAACAGGCATGGCTGGTGATTTTCTGAGTGAAGGCTTGAAAACCAGATATGGCACATTAAGGCTTATGTACATAGGTAGGGTGGTTGGGGTTTATAGGTAGAATGGTTGGGGTTTATTGCTCATATAGTACCACTCGAGGCAGAGCAGCTGGTCTTTGATCCTGAGTGTCTTGAATGAGTAGCCAAACCTGGGGTCTCAACGATCATGTTGGTACATTTAAGAGTTGATAATACTTTCCTAATGGTGCAAAAAGGAAGAATACAACAGGTAAAGCGTTACAGTTTTGTTGTACTATAAACAAAATCATTGTTACGATAAGAATTTCTGACAATTTAGCGTCACTATACTTGTCTGAAAGTATACCTTAGGCCCACTTCAATGACCCTTAAGCACATTGTACAGGTGCAGCTTGTTGGCACATCTGCCGTACAGCCCTGACGGTGCCCAGCTTGTGAAGGTGGCCTCCTGGACCCCCAGCAGAGGCTTAAGCTACCTCACCCATCTCACACTCTTTCCAGAGAAATTCCTCAAGTACAGTGTCTATATACTGTGTGTGTGTGTGTATATATATATATATATATATATATATATATATATATATATATATATATATATATATATATATATATATATATTAATGCAAACCGGATGATGCTAACATGATTATATCAATGTGTCTGTGTCTTTGTGTGTTTGTTTCCAGTAAGGCTCAGGAAAGTAGAAAGAAAATGTTGTCAGGCAGGTTACAATCTTTACTGTTTCCCAAGGTAAATATTCAAGAGTGATAAGTTCTAGGATTAAACCTGATCAAATTAGTGCCCTCACGAATGCTTCTGTAAAGTGTATCATATTGCTACAACACACACACACACAAACAGACAGACAGACAGACAGACAGACAGACACACACACACACACACACACACACACACACACACACACACACACACACACACACACACACACACACACACACACAAATAATAAATACAGGATCTGTTTAGCTGGAAGGACAAAAGTCGAGTGAGAGCAGTGGAAATGAGTTATTTAAGAGGAGCCTGTGGAGTCACATGGAGAGACAGGCTGACAAATGAGAATATAAAGGAGCGTTGTGGTGTGGATGTGGATGTGATAGGAAGCGTTATGAGGAACACACTGAGGTGGTTTGGCCATGTGGAGAGGATGGAGGGTGAGAGACTGACGAAGAGAGTGTATGTGAGTGAGGTGGAGGGGGGAAGAGGGAGGGGGATGCCGAGGATGAGATGGAGGGATGGGGTGGAGAGGTATATGAGAGAGGGGGGTGTGAGTTGGGAGCGGGGCAGTGAAATGGCGGTTGACAGGGCGACGTGGAGGCGATTTGGTTGTGGCCACCCCGAACGGGATTGAGGCGTCTGGCAATAGATAGATAGATAGATAGATGATTTTAACCAAAAGTTCATTTACTTTAGATTTATTCCTGCTGCCTCCAAGCGATGTTTTTTTTTTTTTTTTTTTTTTTCTGCTCATGAATTTCAACTGGAGGGCTTAGATTTACAGCACCCTTCATTTATCTCAGCATTATTAATCTTTCTTATGTTTGATAAAG
>NC_136993.1:58299863-58346956 GCF_032717465.1 Coenobita brevimanus | reverse complement strand
TTAAGGCAAGGGAAGGAAATGAAAAAAAAATTGCGGATGGTCTCGTAAGGGCGTAATCATTAGAGGCGACTCTTCTCTTTTTACTCCAGCTGGGCCAACAATTTCCATCTCTTCTCCTCGAATGTTGAGTACACAAGCAGATTAACCACATTATATAGTGCTAATCATAAAGAGTGCTGTATAAAGGATGTAGAGCCGTAGTATGATCTTATTCTGCCGTTGAACTCCATGAAATAATCAGGAAAAGGAGGAAAATCTAGAGCAAATTAAGATAACATGATACAGAAAAGCTCAACTTATTTTTTGCAGTTTCCACGGTGCTACAATGACCGTCGCCTCCGTAACCTACGAGCCCTACTGGAAGGCAACGGTGACAGGCAATACCACCATATATTCAGGCATCGACTACAATCTCCTGGATACGTTTTGTCGGGCTCTCAACTTCTCCTTCCGAGTTCTTCCCTCTCGGAGCTGGGCAGACGTTCGTTCACTTAATATGTTTTAGAAAACTTAATAAATGTCTGTGTGTGTGTCGGTTTTGCTCACTTGAAGGCGGTTTTCTGTCCTATATGATTTTTGCAGCATTTCTGTT
This sequence comes from Coenobita brevimanus, assembly GCF_032717465.1. NCBI lineage: Eukaryota > Metazoa > Arthropoda > Malacostraca > Decapoda > Coenobitidae > Coenobita > Coenobita brevimanus. The sequence continues at coordinate 58,346,364 of NC_136993.1, read as the reverse complement.
CAATCCGTTGACTATGGAGTATATTTTACGATTTCATCCCAAATGTTCTTAGGTTTAGCTCTTGATTCTATACTCTCCACATACACATTCATGTATTTTTACCGTTTTTTCCTTTTCCACTGTTACCACGTAGCCTAACGTTCTTTACACATTTTTTTTTTTTAACCCTATTTCCATTCTCCATTCTTACCACAGACCCAACCGCACGATCTTGAATGTAGTTTTTCCACATTTTCATTCGTCATTCTCACCATTTATCCTTCTGTTAATGAAGTAGGAGAGACGAGCCTTATCACATCTAAAATCTATGACAGCAAAGTTATGCCACTGAATGCCATTTGTGAGGAAACCATCAGCAGTGTGCCCTGAATTTATTTGATAATTTTCTTCTTGCTATATAAAACATCAGTATGAGTTGCATTCAAGTATGGCAATGACTATGCCTAAAAAATTTTTTATTGATATGATAATGATGATGATCATGATGATAATTTTGCCGGATTTAAATTTTCTCACGGATTCACACTGCATAATTCAGTAATTATAATTATAAGTCACATATTATAGTTGAAGTAATAACACAAGAACGATGTAAAAAAATAATATAGCGTTTATTCCCATATATCCTGTAATTCATTTACTGATTTGCAGGTTGAAGTTCATGTGGAGATTCGCCGATCCTTCATGACACCTACGATTTACACGGTTCTCCCAGACAGACTAGAAAGGTGAGATCTTTCCTATAGTGTAGCAGGTAATATCTTGCATTTCAGTACAGGTAATTGAATATATGTTTGAAGCCAACGTGGGCGATCCATTCATCCCATGCAATACTCAAATCACGAGCCTTAAGCACTCCAACACTTTTTATTTTTTCTCAGCTAGATAATTAGAGGCTCGGTGATGAGGCACCACATTGTTTGAGATTTCAGGGCGAAGGTTGTTTCTGAACTCGGCGCCATTTTCAATAAAAATGTAATTAGATGCAGAGACAGGATAATTACTGTACTCAATAGTTCATCACCCGCTGACGTCCCACAAGGAAATTTTTCGGTTCGTTCAAATAGCACCTTTAGCCTTACAAATGGTGCTGTAGAGGGGAACCTATACGTGGTGGCAGCGATATAACTGGGTGGATTGTGTGCAGGGTTATTCATATCTCCCTCAGCTACTTCCCTGTCCTTTGAAAGGAGAATAATGGACTGTTGAGGGGCAACTTACTCCTGCAGATCACCGGATTCACATTTCCAATGAACCTGGGGCTACAACAACAAGAACAAGCTTAGTAAATAGTAGAATCCTTCATAGAGAATATGAAAATGCACTGAATTTACTTAAAATTGCTGATGCAGGTAACACGCACTAATTTCGTTATATAACCATGATGAATGCAAATGACTGTGTAACAATCATCTAAATAATGCATATAACTCCATTACCAGCGTTTTCCATTAAAATATGTAAAATACTACTACAAATTACGAAAGTATTGCGTCGGCCTTTCTCATTACATTTTTCTTGTCCATTGACTACCTGGGTAATAAATTAAAACACTAATTTCTAATAAGAAATTCTTTTGGTAGTCACACTCTATTCATGTATTTCAAATTCCACTCTCCTGCAGTATACAGGTAACTGCCAAATTGCCATATCCCATTTGGCCTCTTCCGAGCGTAGGGGCCCGAGGCTAGGCAACCATTAGACTGTTGCAGTAAAAGGCAGGTGACCGGCCCAAGCCCATGGCAGCGTGCACTTGATAGAAAAATCTCTGGCCATCTCTTTAACTCAGACCATGATATGTAGGACGGACACACACACACACACACACACACACACACACACACACACACACACACACACACACACACACCACACACACACACACACACACACACACACACACACACACACACACATACACACGTAGTTGTTGTCTGTGTATTCCAAGATATATGGTGTGACTTGGAAACCTAAGAATGAGAGCTCCCCTACAAAACTTGGAACCATGTGATATTAAAGTGGCACATTAGGCCGACTGATATATGTACAGTTGGCAACATATGAACCTGGGGCAGCATTAGTGTGTGGCAGAGGTCTAGCATTTGTTACACTTGACAACCCTGACAGAATCCCATGTTTGTTGATGGTACTGATATAAATGAATGGAGGTGTAAAATATTAGCTGAAATGATCAAGTAGCTGTAATGCATGAATGCTGGAAGTTGTACCTAGACCTCCACTTTACACAGCCATTGTCCCATGTTCATTTGTGGCCAACTGTACATAATCACATCTACAGCATTGCCCTTCCCTGCCTTCATGTTACACTTGCCACAGCTAGAACATAAAACTTAGAGCAACTTTTTAATATAGGTATGCACCCATGACAGTCCAATAATCAGGACCATATACTGCCGATCATGCTAAAGTTTTAATAATTTTTAAATGGTAATATGCAAAAATTTGTAATAAATAAATTAAAATGGAATAACGAAAAAAAAAAAATAAATAAACTTGTGGAAAACAATCAACTTAAATCATAATCTTAAATCTATAAAATACAAGCCTTACGCAAATTTAATACAGCATATTGAAGTTGTTGAGGAAACTTGCATTCCATTACCAGTGATAGCTATCCCCTTCTTCATTACAAGGCCAATGTCTACGGCACACCGAAGGTCAGTTTATAGCTTTTATCCGCTGCAGGCTAAAATTGTGGAAGGAATCAGTTAAAACAAATATAGATTCGATTTTCAGAGAGAGAGAGAGAGAGAGAGAGAGTCAATCACCGCGTCAGTGGACTAGATCACTGGGTAAAGTCAACTCGAACAGTGTTGATCTGATCTGCACTTGAATTGGTGGAAGTGTTAAGGGTTACTCGAGAACGAAATAATTCGATTTTAACAGTTACCTGCCAAAGGTCTAAGCCACAGGGCAGTCATATATTTAACCCTAAGAACAATTAGTGGGCGGGAGTGCTGCACTGTCAGAGTGATCCTTGTTTGTATTTTTTTTATTTTCATTGCAGATGGGATTATACATTAGTGTTTGATCAAAGTGGATTCCATTTCGCAGCAGCCACTCCAGTCATAACACCCAACTGGTTGAACTTCTACTACCCTCTCAGTGGCCAAGTATGGATTGGGGTCATGGCCTCTACACTTATCGTCTGCATCCTACTTGTTAAGGTAAGGAATAAACGCTTGTGAGTTACTTAAGTCATGACAGTCTTTGTGTTTTGTGCTGGAATAAGGCGTTAATATTACCTTCTGAGTCACCTTGGTCTCTGGTCAAGTCGCCTGTGTTCTGTTTAGTAAGAAATCAACAAGACATGGATGTTACTTCCGTACATTAGCCTACTCTTAGCCCAACACTGCATCATGTGTTCTTTTTGCACTTTCACAAACTTATTTAAAACATTCCCGGTGAATAATAGCACAAATCTACCTATCTACCTACAGCCATTATCCCGTAAGGGGTAGCCGTTTGTCTTCCAGTTAGTTGTCTTACGAGAGGAGAAGGGCACTAACCCCTCGCCAACCCATTTCTTAACATGTAGGGAACATGTGTGGGTTGGTTATATGGTTACCAACCAGCGATATAAACGGTTCCTGGCTGACAAAAAACCATTAGGTTTGTTACTCAATGTAAATCCACCTGAAGAGGAAATAAGAGTAATAAAAAGTGACAGGAAAAATGGGAGACAGAGAGCAGGGCAGGCACAGAAAAAGAATGATAAAGGTGAAGGAAGAAGTAGGCAGCGTTATATCAAGTGAGTGATAACAAATACCGATACATTTTCCAAACTGATGTAGCCTGTATGTGGTATACGTCATATGTAATTGCTGTTACATACTTCCAACCATCCATAGCACATTTGCCAAATTCCTTGTTTACCATCCATCCATCCATCATCCAGTTCTACGTTGCCCCATGAGGAGCGTAAGAGCCCAGAGCTATGGTCAGACTCAAATATGAAGTCCGTTTGGGTGGGGCCCGCGCGGGGATTTCCCTCTCTACAGCTCTGCCAAACCTCCTCTCTGTCTCTGTCTCTCTCTCTCTCTCTCTCTCTCTCTCTCTCTCTCAGTTGATTGAGAAAGTTTTAATATATTTATATGTTCTGTTTTCTTCTATATTGTTTCGACCTTTTTTCCACACCACCACTGAGGTAAAAATCTTGGCGCGTTTTTTTTTATAGAGGTTTCCCCATAGGCATAAGTCCTCTCTCTGATCATTCTTCTAAAAAATACTTGTTCACATTGTAAATAAGTTCTTTCTCCCGACTGTGGAGCACACGAGAGCGAGTCGGAGTAGCTGCCATCGTGGGTGGGGATCAGGCAGGAAGTGACCGGTCACCTGTAGTCTGAGGTGGGTGTCCTTGACCTCTGGCAACGTCGGAAAGCGACGTTGTCACGTGGTGTGGAATTTATACAAATCATTGCTATTATCCTAAAAAGCGACACATTCATAGCACTATATAGCCTTATTTAATATATTTAATAAGTACAGAATATTTAATATACAATTTCAAATAGTAAATAACTGACATATGACAGAGAGAGAGATAGGTACTGGGGTTGATGCGACAGAGCTGTAGAGAGGGAAATCCCCTCTCGGGCCCCACCCAAACGGACTTCATATTTGAGTCTGACCATAGGCAAGTTGGTCCTGACATTTGAGCTGAGAGAGACCAGCCTCACTCATTCCTGAGTGGCATTATGTGAGCAATAAACCCCAACCACCCCTTGGATATAAATGTTCATCGGTTCAGTCCGATTGGAGCACCATAATTGCCCACTAAAGCACCAGGCACCATAATTTGCTTATATGGTTACCACCCAGCGTAGGAACGGTTTCCTGGTGTGCAGGAAACCATTTGGCTTGTCGCTCAGTGTAGAGTCACAGACAGGCGGATGGAAGAGGAAGGAATGACGGAAAGAAAGATAGATGAGGGAGTGTAAAGTCACCCATAGGCAGAAGAATGAGGAAAGAAGTAAAGAAAAACTGAAGAGAAAGGAAGGAAAGAAGAAAGGAGGAGAGGAAAGGGCAGACACCCGAGAGCAGCACTACATCGAGTGAGTGGATGGTGAGCGCTAATAATCTGCACATTTCAGGCTTATCTTGGCAATGGGCATATATATATATATATATATATATATATATATATATATATATATATATATATATATATATATATATATATATATAATCTCCTGTGGCACCCCACGGGATGAATTGGGCCTCGATGAACTCTCTCCACCAATATTTGTCTTTTGCCATCTGCTTCAGGTCCCACCAACACTCCTCTCCTGCTTGTCCTTTCATTGTCCTCAACCAGGTTTCCCTCGGCCTACTTCTGCCTCTTCTTCCACTAGCAGTCCACTCTGGCACATCCTGTATTAAACTGCCTTCTTATCTATATATGTGCCCCAGCCATTTCCACAGAGACAGTCTCACATATTCAACTTTTTTTTTTTTTTTTTTTTTTTACGTGTCCGACTCTGGGCAAAGGCTCAGGGCCTATTTCTTGGGGGCAGTGACCTATCCCAAGGCCCAGTAGTCCTCCTACACCTCCACATGTCACCACTTCGGCGCTAACACCCACTGTCCATATTGAATACATGCTAGGGCTGTCTCATACAGGACTGGTGTACTGGTATTAGCAGGAGTACTTTTACGACATGTCGGCGGGTCATCTGGTAGATCAGGAAAGTCTGTTTTTTTGGAAATTCAAATTGGTTCCACTCCCGTAATATCCCTTACTCTTTTATTTGTAACTCTGTCTTGCCACTTTACCCCAGGTATCCTTCTCAGTATTTTATTCTCAAATCCTAGTACTTTCTGATCTGTTGCAATTGTACTGTACCATGACTCATGCCCATAAATTAAAATTGGTCTCACCATGGGCTTGTAAATTTTTACTTTAGTATGTACCAAAAGCATATTATTATTCCAAACAGATTCCAACATTCCAACAGCTCGCCAAGCCTGTCTAATCCTCTCGTCAATTTCATTGTTTAATGATCCATTAGATGATGCAATCGTTCCTAGATATTTAAAATTTTCCACATTCTTCACCACATTATTCCCAATTACACAGTCGATTTGGTTCTTCACGTTCTTATTAATAATTTCTGTCTTTCCACAATGTATTACCAATCCCACTTTATCTCTTTCCTCTATCAGACAATCAAGCACCCTCTGCATCTCGTAAATACTTCCGCAAATCAGTACAATATCATCAGCATAGTCCAAATCCAACGCCATTTTATATTCTTTCCAGTTAATTCCTGCACCTGTTCTCCTTACAAAACATAATCCATAACCAAAACAAACAGCAAAGGTGAAAGAACTCCTTGAATCACTCCTGACCTAACTTCATATGAATCACTCAAAGAACCACCCACCATTACCTAACGAAAAGTACCTTCATGCAGGTTTCCAATGATATTTACAAACTTTTCTGGTATATCATAGAATCTCATAATTTTCAGCATAGCTCCACGTGAAACACTATCAAACGCCTTTTCAAAATCCACAAAACACCTATTAAGTGGCATTTTCATCTCATTAGCTTGTTGCATTAGATGCCTTACAATAAAAATCTGATCATTACAGCCTCGACCCTTTCTAAATCCCGTTTGTTCTTCTCCAAAAATTTTATCAATTACTGGCTCTATTCTGTTCAACAAGATTTTGGAAAAGACTTTTGCAAATACAGGTGTCAAAGTTATCCCCCTGCAATTTCTACACACACTTAAATCTCCCTTTTGGGGTATTTTTATACTTACTCCATTTTTCTACTCTTCTGGAATTCCACCATTATCCCAAGCCACATTAAAAAGTTTCAAAAGCGCATTCATCAACTCATCATTTTCCACTTTAAGCATTTCAGGAAATATTCCATCCTCTCCTGGGGCCTCAAAATTCTTTAACTCCTTTATAGATTTTGCTACCTCTTCCAAAGTTATATCTCCTGTTTCTATCTGCAAATCTCTCTCGACTGGCAAAATGTCCTCTTCAGCTGGGATTGGTCTATTTAGAACAGATTCAAAGTGCTCTTTCCACGTTCCTTTTATATCCAAATCTTTAGTCAACAAATTACCATTTCTATCTCGTACAGGTATTTCCTTCCTTCTCTTTTCAGTCCCAGTTAACTGCTTTATGGCCTGATACGCTGCTCTTGTGCTCTGGCCGTCATATTTGTTTAACTTAATTTCTGTCTCTGTTGCCTTTTCATCATATAGTCTCCTCTTATCACGTCTAACGAGTCTTTTTACTTCAGAATGTAAACTCCAGTATTTTGCTATAAGTACTTCAACTACCTGGCCATCAACATGTTGTTCTTCACTTCTTAACTTCGCCTCTTTCCTTTTCTGAATTGCATTTCATGTTTCATCAGACCCACTTTTTCCTTCTCGCTTTTTCCTTTTTCTTAATAGTAACCTTAGCACTCTCATGCAAAACCTCTTTTACCTCTCTCCACATATGATTAATATCATTGTCTTCAGATTCAATCAAAGTCTGCAGGACTAGAAACCTGTTCCTACATTCCCACCGAAACTTTTCCTTCGTGTTCTCATCATTTCTCAGCTCATCAAAATCACATTTATTACGTCCTGTACAATTACCATTAACGTTTCTCTTAAGTTTTATTTTAATCTTTGACACAACAAGTTAATGATCACTACCTATATCTGCCCCCCTCCTTACGCAAACATCTTGCAAATAACGCCTATGCCTTCTGCTAATTGCAATGTAGTCAATTTGGTTACAATATTTACCACACACACACACACACACACACACACACACACACACATACAACCGGATAGAGATATCAACAAACTCTAGAAATAACATTATTAATGACTTATTGGAAGTTTCCTATATTATTCTTGAAAAGTTGACTGAATACCAGTGTCGAGCCGAAATAGCCACTGTGAGGAGCTTAAGACATACATAAATGGTAAGAGGTATGAAAAAATTATAAAAGCAAAAAATGTTAAGGACTCTGTAGAGTGTACCATGTACAAGAATTTTTCCGGAAACATCGACCGCATAAGTTCGTTGTGGCAGAATGGTCGTGACACAGACGAGCCAGGCAAAAATCACATTCATGCTTTCATGAAATTCTTTAATTTTAAGATTGACGCTGCTTGTCAGTCTGTTTGCAATGTGATCTTTGTGCAGTGCATCACACAAAAATGGTGAGATGTCAATCTCAAAAAGGGGAGAAAAAAATTGATAAGGATCCCAAAGAGTGTGCATTTAGCACCCCTTCCTCCCCCCCTAGAATAAAGGAAAAATCAAGAAGTCATTCCATATGTGTCCTGTCAGAATAACCGTAAATATGACACAGAGATGTAGGGCTAAACGTTGTATACATATATAGTTATATATGTTTATGTAGTGCAGAATTCATGTCTGTATATCTGTCTGTTAGATCTCTTTGTCTATCGTGCGAACTTCGTGCGGAGCATCATGCAGAATGAAGAAAATATGTCAACAAACTCCAAAAACTAATATTATTAAGAAATCACTGGGGTATACATACAACAAAAATCTGAAATAGATGACTGCGTACCTGGGTCGTGCCAGAAAAGCTTAAAACATGGCACACAGGAGCAGGGCAAAGCATTACATACATATTACTTTACATCAAATTCTGTTATCCTAAGGTTGCATCTGCATGTCTGTCCATCTACCTGTCTTTCTGTAGTGCGAACATTATGTGATGCGTCAGGCAACAGCGATAGTAAAAGATATTACCAACCTTCCAAACTAAATGTTGTTCTGCACCTATTGGTGTGTGCCATAAAAAAAAATGTCGAACGTGTAAAATCGTGAACAAAAGAACCTGATGTATTCAGTTGGGGGATGCACTCTGCTTTTCACCCTTGACCGAGGGCCAATGTTTGGTCATCTTCCAACAGTCAGACTACTTGTAGAGCAGACAAACAACTGGGAAACAGATAATTTAGCATCGTAAGTATATACTCGTAAGTGCGACAGTAAACTACTGTTTTTTCCTCACATAAATGAATACACCATATTAATAATACATACGAGTATAATGACAGATCTGTATGCAGATTACAGGCAGCAAAATGTGGAGGTCACGTCACGGTTGGCTGAGCACTGGGTCGGTGGTGCTGGAGGCGGTGGGCAGCCTGCTGGGCCAGGGACTCTATGGCCGCCTCTTAACCAGCCACTCAAACCACACACTAGTCGGCACCTGGCTGCTCTTCGGTGTGGTGATCGGAACAGCATATCGCAGCAGCCTCATCGCTTCCCTCACTCTTCCCAGGCTGCCACCCAGACCGGAGACTGCAGAGGAGCTCGTGACTGCCGTGGATAAGTGAGCTGAGCTTTGGGGGTGCTATTTAGAAAGACGATATTAACATTGGCACTCAGTGAAATGAAAGGGAACACAGGGACAGGCTGAAGTAAGACTGTAAGAAGCAGAGTCACATAATGAAATAATAGGAACACTCAGAGGGTGCAAAACCCAGTCACCGAATGGTTTAAGAGTCGAATATTTAACAAGCATGTGTGACCTTGGCTTGGACAGATTTCTCCCATAGCAGAATTACTTCATCTTTGCCTCATCCTTACCTCTTCCTTCACCCTTGATTCAAATTCTCAGCTCTGCTTTAGCTGAGATTCTCCAATGACCCATACATTTGAGTATTCCTGTGACATGACAGCTGACTGTTCTCGAAATCGTTTCTCAGTTTTCTTGTTTTAAACAAAACCCATTAAACAATTTAACCTACATCAGATAATATCAGTTAAAGTTGACATTGAAATGGTAACCTGACTTTTGCCCAATCGTCCAGTGGAAATAAGTCAACCTCTTTGGTGATGCTTAACTCACTGACGAAGTTTGATTCAAATAATATTTGAATATTTGTTCACCCACAGACTCATGGATCGAGCTTTGACCTTGTCTGTATCCATCATGTTTGACTGATTATACTCAAAATTTAATCTCCGAATGTGTCTAATTATTAACGATTCTACCAACTTTGGTTCAAGTCAAAACAAAATCGTTTCAGCTGACTTTCCCATCTAATATTAGCATTAGTCTTTTCAATGTGAGCTTTGCCTTTGGCCAACTGCTTCCAAAATTGAATCTTTCCATTTCTGCCGTATTCTCAATTCTCTGACATCTTTAAAATTGGACAAATATAGTAGACCATGATCTTAGCCTTTGATGTATTGCTGGAAAATTAATTTATTTACACCTTGGCTGACTCTCAACCATTCCACAAAGTGTGGTCGAAATCAGATTGAAATTTTTTTTTTTTCACCCCCCCCCCCCCGAACTTACTCATTTCATTTTTTGCCTTACCTTCATTCCTTCTCACAGATCTGGAATTGGACAGAAAATTATTTTTGAATAAAGCTGTTTCTGTTGATATTGATAGGTCAACCTTTGACCTAACCCTATTACCTTTTGACCATATAACTATCGTTTTTCAGCAATATTATTATTTCCTGCTGAACCTTAACTCTTCTACTGTTTGGTTAAAATCGAATAAAAATTGCTGAGGAATCTTTTTAACACCGACATATAAACAGGCTGACAGAAAACACTAATACCCACGCTGGCCAAACTCAACACTCGCTGCAACTTTACAATCGGGCGCTATAAGAAAATATTAGGAGCAGTGATTTTCTCCTACCTATAAAAGTGGTATTGTTGATGATCTTGCATTTAACAATGATTTTTAAATATGGTACTGTCTAACAAATAAGAATATCACTCGGCTATTTCTTGTGCTAACAGGGTGGTTAATTACTTGATTTAAGTTGAAGTGGTTGAATAAACAAAAGGAGTTATCTTTTTATTTCTGGTTGGAGACCTAAATAATGTCTCACAATTTTAATTTCTCGATCTTTAAACTACACAGCCCAACACATGGCTGTTCCCTAACTTTGAAAAGCACACAAATCAGCAAGTCATCTCCCAACAATATCTTTTGTGTTTTTCTTCAGTATCTATCTTGGATTGACCATATTATCTTTCGGGCAAAACAACTTAGAAATGGCAGGTGCTGAACTGACTTGTACATTTTTAACTCCATTCTGCATTCGACGTTATACCTGGTCCTTGTTCACCTTTATGACTATGCATGTCGGGAGTGGGGGGCGGGGGTAGGTACTCGTAACTCACCACACAACAATTTCACACAACGTTGTATCAAATGCACAGCAACAGAATAAATACTACTACCACTACTACTACTTCAGTTAGTTTACGAAAGCAAAGGTTATTAAAAAGAAATCACTAGGACTAAATGCTGAAGTGATAACATGACTATCACTTCATAAGAAGCTACTGTTGGCTCAGGAAAATGGCCTCTATTAAATTCTGTTATCATCGATCAGAGTTCCTTCAGGAAGATTATAAGTTTACAGAAAGTGTTACCTCTTAAATAATTCCACAAAGGCAGATTAATTTGTATGTTTATTAAACTATTAATTACGAGCGAGAGCGAAGCCCTTGCGAGTCTCTCGTCAACTAATGGCATTTTCTTACATATCAACGGCCCAACCCGGCCCGGCCCTACCATAACGCTTCTGAGAACCTTATATTTCAGCAACCAGAGGGCTGATCACTGCGTGGTTTGCACCATATGATAGCCCCATACTTTAAAATTTGTTTTGGACAGGTTTCATCACACCCAGGTGCTGCACGTGGCACGTGACACGCGCCAAGTGCAGCATGTTGAAAGTATTGAAAAGTGGGCCACAGACCAGACAGCTTGTCGTAAAGGCATGAAACTTGGTAGGCAGGTAGCCATCAACATACTCTAGGCATCCTCGGGGTTAAGGAGACATTTCAGTGCTTTCGAATTTAAAAGCCCTCGCTCTTACCCAGCCGAAAAGGGCGTTTTACTGGTTAATTTATGTTCCGTAAAGAGCAACGATCGTGAAGGGGAAAAACAATCATCTAGGCCTCTCAAGATGACTGGGATCGCCACTATGTTGCCAAGTAAATACAGAACTCTGGGCAAATGGAGACGTTTCATCCAGATGGCATGGGATACAGTTAAGATAAAGAGAAGGGAAAATGTAATATTTGAAAGAAGTGAGAGGAGGAAACGGTTTGGAAATGAGGCAGCCTTAAATACAGCTGTTGATGGCCGTCCTCAACAATTCCCCAATCGTGTTTGGTAAGAATATAATCGAACCAAAACAATCGTAGGTTAATAAAACACGACAACATAGGAATTTTACACATCCCAATAATGGAAACAATTGAGAGATTTAAGGCTGAAACTCACACACACTATGTATGATATTTTCTCATAATTATAAGCGGATGAATAAAATTCCTAATAACAGTCTACAGTACCTTGCATGTCAAACTTAATATTGCATGTCAGACTTATGTATGGCAAGCTCGTTCCCTACTACACTGGATTTTTTTTTTCTAATTTTGTTAGCCTGAGGAGTTCCGGTGCATTTTGTTTGGAATAAAGAAATTTACCTTGGCTCTAAGAGAACACCCTACCAGTAAAAGGTAATGATGAAAGCTATATCTAAACTCTACCGTTGGAAAGTTTCACTTAACCTTACTTTTCCTACTGGGAAAAGCAAAAGCGTTTATCATAATACAGTTGCTAATAACACTTAACTCATTCTTCCACAGCATTACGATGGAATATTATGGAAGATATTACAAAACCCTCTTCTCTAAATCTGACTATCCCACATTCCGGGCTTTGGGAAGACTCATGCACTTGGGTGGAGACATTATGGAAGGACTCAGTGCTGCACTTAGCAAAAAGTAAGATTTTGACCTGGTGTCCTGTAACCATAGCAAAAAAATTATAGGAAGCATTTAAGTTGAATTATAATTTAAAACATCTATTCATCAGCAGTAGAATTTGCTTGTTATACCTCATTATCCTATATATATATATATATATATATATATATATATATAAGAAGCCTCGGACCAGGACTAACCAAAAGATGACGCGTAAGGACCGAACAAAGGACATGATACGGATGGCGACTTGGAATGTAAGGTGTGCAGATGATGAGGTGAAAGAGAGAGAGCTTGTCCAAGTGCATAAGGGTGCGAAAGTGGATGTATGTGGATTAATTAAAACGAAATGGGGAGGTAAGAGTGTGAGAGAATGGGAGTATGGATGGGGTATACTGTATGTGAAGAAGTAGGTGAGAAAGAGTGTGCAAAAGAAGGAGTGTGTATTGTGGTGAGTTACAGATGGAAGGAGATTATAAGAGAGTATGGATCGGTTGGCTCAAGGATTGTGTGGGTAAGAGTGAAAGTTGGTCTACAAATGTGGTTGATTGTGTGCGTATATGCACCAATGCAAGATCGTGCAAGCTGAGTGAGAGAAGAGTTCTGGACAAATGTGGAAGTGTGCATGGAAAAGTTTGAAAGGAATGAAAGTGTTTGGAGATATGAATGGTAAAGTAGGGAATGTGAAGGTGGATGGAGTAGTTGGTGAGTGGGATGTGCCTGCTGAGATGGATGAGAATGGCAGTGCTTTAGTGGACATTTGTGCCGGGAGAGAGATGGTGATAGCCAATACCCTCTTCAGGCACAAAATGATCCATAAGTATACATGGCAAGTGTTGATAAGGGTGGGTGACAAACTGAATGAACGGAAGGCAATGACTGATTTTGTGTGTGTGGATGAAAGGATGCAAAAGTGTGTAATGGATGCAAGAGTATATAGAGTAAGAGTATATAGAGTAGAGGTGTATCGGATGTCTAAAAATGCGGATGTGCGAATGTGGATGAGGATATAAACTTTTTTAAAAATTGTGGATGCGGGTGCAGATGCTGATATTCAAAAATACTTTTTGTGGATGCGGATGCGGATGTCTGATGACTACATCCTCACGGATGCGGATAAAAATCTTTTTAGATTATGCAATTTAAATTGTTAATGGCGACTTTCAGCCACATAAGTCAAACTTATGCGTTACCAAGATGCAGAACGTGGACCCAAGTCGTCATGCATCCCACAAACCACTCTCCCCACCCTCCACCCTTTGGAAAGTTGTAAAGTTACATTAAATTTAGATAAGTGCAAACTTAAATTGAAGTTAGTATATGTATTATGTACAGTTTATCAGAATCACTTGAACCTCACATTGCACACTAGTTCAGTATTTGAATTAAAACAACGGCAAATTAGTCTTCAAAAACTAAAGTTTCTCTGCTTCATCTGCATGAAGGCTCTTGCTTTTTTCATCATAGATTAATCCAGCACCACTGAATAGTTGTTCACTGGGGATGCTGCGTGAGGGACAACAGAGATATGTGCGTACCACTTTCACTAAATCAGGGTAGTCTCTTCTGTTTTTACTCCACCATTTCAGAGTATCTTGTTCCTTTAATTCTCTTTCGTTTGTGATACGTCTTTATTTCTTCCACTGAACTAGTGGCTCAACATTTTCATCACTGCTTGATGCGAGTATTATATTCATCGCATCTGATAGTGTTCCACTTGTACTTGGTCTTGGTGTATGGCTGGTAGGCTTGTCACCTTTCACTTTTTTTTTTTTTTTTTTTTTGCTGCCTTATTTCCATCATCCTTAAGCAATTGTTGATTGCACTTGCTCAGTGATGTAAGGAGAAGAGAAAAATTTACTCTTATATCTAGAATCAAGATAGGTTGCAACTCTGTAAATGTCCATACTTTCAAGGCCAGCAAATCTTTTTTTAAGCCCAGCCCTCATTGTTTGTTTCATAAAGTTTATTACATTAGTAGTTTCCTCTTCCTCATTATCTGTACTATGATCTTCAGATTCTTCAGGCACTGAGCATGAGCCTGTGCTTTGAGCATGCATTACTGGTACTTCACATATGTTTCTCTGGAGGGCGGTTTTCAAGGAAACTAAGTGGTATCACATCACTGATGAAGGAGGAACAGCTACTCAGTTGTTTTGTGATTTCCTCATAGGGTTTTAAGGCCTTTACACATTTGGCTTGTAACATCCATTCAATGTTGTTGATTTTTTTCAACTTTTTAACTGGTTGCAGGATACAAGCATAGCGACTCCTTTAGTTCTTGAATCCTTTCCAACATAAGCAAAGTACTGTTTCACCTTGTAGGAGAGTCACTCATAACACTTAGCAAAGGCTCCTGCAGTCGGTCCTGGATCTTTTTAAGTTCATCCTGAGCCATTGTTGCATGACGAAAATGAGAAGCAGTTGAGCAGCACTTGCGAATGATATCACTAGTTTCTTTCTTTGAAGCTATTCCATTTTTCACAACTAGTACAGTGCAGTCTACATTATTTACACCTAAGAGAAAAAGAGCCTTTTCATGTTTGCATCAGCATCACTTAAGGCACAATGAACACTACTGCTTGGAAAATCCCACTTGTCCAACATATCATCAAACTTGTTAGAAATATATTCGCCAGCGCGTCTTTTGCTCAAATTCTTCATTAATGGCATAAGCATTTAAGACTGAGCAGTGAAACACCTGCAAAGGTGTCTGACCATACATCAGTTGTAGATGCAATATTGTAGTTCAAATTGCTTTGGCCAGCATTTTCTTTTATATTACTGAATGGTGACTCATACTTTTCATTGCAAATCATTGATGAGTAAAAATTGCACTGCTTCAGCTTGTATTGTGGACATTTTTCAGTCATCAGTCTCATGAACCCCAAGTCCTCCACATGACTAAATGGTAAATCGTCCAGTACTAACTTCTCTGCAATGACTTTATCAAGATTTTCTTTATTTTCAGCTATTTGCATCCCAAATCATTACACTGAGATAACACTTCCAACACGTTTGTGCCGCAAGTCTTAGTTTGCTTTTTGCAAAGGAGTTTTTTCTACATTATCTTTCTCCTCTGATTGTTTTGTTTCTTCTTTGTTTATGCACTGACATGTTTTGTAATATCCTCATATCCTCATTCTCAGAGTGCGCATGCGGACACGGATGCGAATGTTAAATTTACCATTACTGTGGATGTGGAGGTGGATGCGGATGTTACTAGCATTGCAAATGTGGATGCAGATGCAGATTGTTTAAAAATGCGGATAATTTGCGGATGTGGATATCTGATACACCACTAATATAGAGGCTGGGGGAGTGGACTTTCCGACAACAACTTGGTGATGGGCAAAATCAGTGTCCAATTGAAATGGAGAAATAGAAAAAGGGAAGGAGGGGGGGGGGGTAGTATATGCAAGGAGAGTGGAAACGTTACAAGAGGATGAGAAAGAGGCAGAATATGAGAGAGAAGTAGAGGAGCGATTGGGTAAATATGAATTGGAGCAAATGGGGGATGTGGAAGGTGTGTGCAAGGTATTCACAGAAGAAATATGTGCAGCATGAGGTGTGGTGTGTGGGGGTGATGAGAAGACGAAAGGGGGTGCAAGGAACAGCGTGGTGGAATGAAGAGGTGAGACAGGTTGTGACACAAAAGAAGAAAGCATATAATGAGTGGATGAGAAACGGGCGTGGAAGAAGTTGAGAGACGGATGAGAGAGTTATAAGTAGATAGGAAGAGAGAGGTGGAAAGATTCGTAAGAGTAAGAAGAGAGTGGATGAGGAATTTTGAAGGAATTTGAGTGTAAAGTGGAGGGAATGTAAGAAAATGTTCTTGAAAGAAGTAAAGAGATTAAATAGGGTGGCAGTAAAGTTAGCTGGGGGATGAAAGATAAAACTGGTAGATTACTAGTGGAGAAGGGAGAAAAAGTGAGCAGATGGAGAGAACAGTTTAAGGAATTGTTGAACATAGAGAATGAAAGAAATGCGAGTATAAGTGGCTGGGGAATGGCTGGGAGAAGGAGGGACGTGAGAAGAGAGGAAGAAATCAGTTGGACAGAAGTGGTGAAAGCAGTGAATAAAGTCAAAATAGGGAGTCCCAGGAATTGATGGAGTGTGTGGTGAAATGCTGAAGCATGGGGGAAAGATAGTAGTAGAATGGATGTGGAAGATATGCACCTTGGCCTGGGAGAAAGGTAGAGTCCTGGAGGATTGGAAGTCAGATAAATTTTTTCTCTTGTACAAAGGAAAAGGGGGAAAAAGAAGTGTGTGGTAATCACAGTGGCATTTGTCTTCTTAGTGTAATAGGAAAAGTATATGGTAGGATACTTATTGACAGAGTTAGGGAACTAACAGTGGAATTAGTTGGAGAGGAACAGGGAGGTTTTAGGAAGGGAAGAGGTTGTGTAGATCAGATATTAATTTTATTCTTAGATCTTTAGTGGAAAAGTTTCTAGAGAAGGGAAAGAAGTTGTATGAAGCCTTCATGGATTTGGAGAAAGATAGGACAGGGTGATTAGACAAGGATTGTGGAAAGTATTAAGAATATATGGAGTAGGTGGGAAGTTGTTGAATGCTGTGAAGAGTATGTATTAGGGTGCTTGACTGCAGTGCGTGTTGATAGTGAACTGAATGAATTTTTCTACTTGAAGGTTGGATTGAAACAGGGATGTGTCATGTCTGCATGGTTGTTCAATCTGTATGTAGATGGGGTTATAAATGAGATAAAAGGTAGGGCAGTGGATGTTGGAGTGACCCTAATGAGAGAGGGCAGTGTTTGGAAACTCCCTGTACTGTCATTTGCAGATGATACTGTGTTGTTAAGTGAAGACGAAGAGGAGCTGCAAGGCTTGGTAAATGAGTTTCGGAGAGTGTGAAAGACTTGGAATCTAAAGGTGAATGTAGGGAAGAGTAAAGTTATGGTCCTCGAGAGAAGTGAAGTCAGTGACTGTGCAGTGAGGCTGGATGAGAAGGAAATGGAAAAAGTGAGTGCGTTTAAATATTTGGGTAGTGTGATAGTAAGGATGGAGGTTTGGGGGGTGAAGTGCTTGAAAGGGTACAGTAATGAAGAAATGTTGCTGATTCCTCGGAAGCAGTGATAAGAAACAGGGAAGTGAGCATGAAAGCAAAAAAGTTACTGCATGACAGTATTGTGATACCAACTCTAACGTATGGAAGTGAAGCTTGGACCTTGTTGGAGGGGCAGAAGTGAAGAGTGAGAGCAGTGGAAGAGTTGTCTGGGAGGAACATGTGGAGTCACGTGGAGAGACAGACTGACAAATGAGGAAGTGAAGGGGCGTTGTGGTGCGGATGTGATAGGAAGCGTTAGGAGAAACACAGTGAGGTGGTTTGGCCATGTGGATAGGATGGAGAGTGAGAAACCGACAAGAAGAGTGTATGTGAGTGAGGTGGAGGGGGGAAGGGGGAGGGGGAGACCAAGGATGAGATGGAAGGATGGAATGGAGAGGTATGTGAGAGAGGGGTGTGTGAGCTGGGAGCAGGGCAGTGAAATAGCGAGGGACAGGGCGATATGGAGGCGTTTGTTTGAGGCCATCCCTTACTGGATTAAGGCCTCTGCCAGTTGATAGATAGAAGAAATGTTATATCAACATAAGTACTAATCTCAGTTTTTATGTAGCCACAGTTACTCATAACCATTTGGGTAAACTATGAAGATCATTTTACCCCTAAAGTCATCCATAACGGCTGAGAAATGATTTATTATGAAAATACCTATTCCTCAGTTAACCCACAAATATTCTCCTACATCATATATATATATATATATATATATATAGATATATATATATCTATATATATATATATATATATATAGATAGATAGATAGATAGATAGATATAGATATAGATATAGATAGATAGATAGATAGATAGATAGATATAGATATAGATATATATATATATAGATAGATAGATAGATAGATACACAGAGAGAGAGAGAGACATATAAATGTTAGTGCATTTAAGTACTTGGGTGGTGTGATGAGTAAGGAGGGAAGTTTGGAAGGTGAAGTGCTTGAAAGGGTACAACAAGGAAGAAAGGTTGTTGGTTCCTTGAAAGCAGTGATAAGAAACAGGGAAGTGAGCATGGAACTGAAAAAGTTATTGCATGACAGTATTGTGATACCAACTCTAACGTATGGAAGTGAAGCTTGGGCCTTGTTGGAGGGACAGAAGTCAAGAGTGATAGCAGTGGAAATGAGTTGCTTAAAAGGGGCATGTGGAGTCACACGGAGAGAGACTGACAAATGAGGAAGTGAAGGAGCTTTGTGGTGTGGATATGGATGTGATTGCGTTAGGAGAAACACAGTTAGGGTGGTTTGGCCGTGTGGAGAGGATGGAGAACGAGAGACTGACGAGGAGAGTGTATGTAAGTGAGGTGGAGGGGGGGAGGGGGAGGGGGAAGCTAAGGATGAAATGAAGGGATGGAGAGGAGAGGTATATGAGAGAGGGGGATGTGAACTGGGAACAGGACAAGGAGATGGCGAGGGAAAGGGCGACATGGAGGTGATTTGTTTGTGGCCACCTCTTACGGGACTGAGGTACTGGAAGTACAGATAGATAGATAGATAGATTTAGATAGACAGATAGATAGACAGAGAAATATAGATATAGATAACACTAGAACATAATATTATTTAATCTAACAGCTTTTCGGAATGCACTCATTTCATATGCAGGACAAAATAAGAAATACTTTAAGTGAAAAATTTGTTAAGAGCAATTTGGTAATATAATGTTACTAAGTCCGGGAATTAATTTCCATTAAAATAACATCTGAGTGCAACTACTTGAAAGATTTTAGCACAATGACATTTTCTTTAATCATTAGTCGTTAGTCTTTGAAGGATAAAAATTATGAGAATAAATGACTGGGATGTCAAGTACCGAGTGAAGTCTCAACCAAATCTGGTCCTTTACTGACAACACCAAAATGGGATGTGAGGGCAATATCATGAGTAATTTTTCAAATAAAAGAAAATTATTAACAGTAGTTTTAAGCGTGCTTGTAAAGGTAGGCCGGTAACGGAAATCTTTAATGTAAATCATGGTGCGTGGTTTAAAGCAGCAGAAACGAATACTTCTTCCTTCAGTTTATGGCATTGCTGTTTTCATTGATATCATCATGATCACCAAAACCAAATATCTCAGGTAAGATTGGGATTGGGATATCGGAACCAGGCTCTCTGATCCTTACGGCTACCTAAATCACAAAAGAAATGATGCTAGCCTTACAAACTCTCTTCCGATTCTGCATACTTAAATGAATGTATGAATGAGGGATAGTCTGGGTTCAGCATTAGCATTCGTTCTTTTTAATTGCTAACTGTTCCCACATCATGCATAATGCAGTTTATGTGAAATGTGCTTTTGATTAGTGGTATATACTCGTAAACACATAAATGCACAGCTCTTCTGTGTCTGGTTTGTTAATTATTTACAGTCGAATGTACTTGCCTTCACACCGTCCTTGAAGTGGTGATCGTGATATTTTGTTTATGGTGTTGTTGAAACTCAGTCAGTTTAATCGAGTAAAACCGTCGACAGCAGTAAAGGAACTGCCCCTATAGAACTGTGCCACAGGTTCCCTCCACCGTTGATGTTTTGTCTGCATATTAGTATGGCGTGTGTTATGCAATGGTCCATTATGTAAATTATACATGTATTGTGTGGGCCAATTTTAGGTGTCATCTGTGATGCCACCTAATTCATATCTAAGGTGGTAGCTGAGAAGGGCTGTGTTGTGCTATAGTCTAAACCGAACTAAGTGAACTCGATCATTTGTAAGGACACCTCTGATGGGTGGATGACAAGGGTGAGCTTGTAATATATTGTTCTGATCAAGGTGTTGCATTGTCCTGTGAATGAAGTGAGTGTCCACTGCAGGGCCGGCCTATCCCGACCGAAGTGGGGACGATACAACCAATGTACTTCTACCAAGTGGCTTAGGCTGTCTGGTAGAGATTGTATAGTATGTAGGGTGAGAGGTGCTTGTAAGTGTAACTGTAGTGTTGGCGTGGCTTTAAATGTGTGTGTAGTCTGTGAACCAAGTGTAATCAGCCCACGTAAGCAGATTGGGTGCAAGCATACTTTACAGTATGCGAGACTGCTTCAGTCACAGCACCCCTTGTGTCCTCCAAAGTAGCACGTGGTAGGAAGAACACTCCCAAAGATTATTACCATGGCAGGGCGCGAACCCTTGTTCTTTAGTGTACGATAACGCACATTTTACCATTGTACCACAGAGGCTCATATATATATATATATATATATATATATATATATATATATATATATATATATATATATATATATATATATATATATATATATATATATATATATATATATATATATATATATATATATATATATATATATATATCAGCCGTGGCTCAGTGGGTTAGAGCGCTCTGCTCTGACCGAAGGGTCGGAGGATCGAATCCACCAAAGGGTCATTGGTAGACGTCAGGAAGGGCATCCTGTCATAAAATGCTACACGCTCCAGTCCGAAAGTCCTCTACCCAGGGGCAACGCCTTAGCCCTTCGGGGATACCTGGCGTAAAATCAAATTTTTATTTTATATACATATACATATAAATATATATATATATATATATATATATATATATATATATATATATATATATATATATATATATATATATATATATATATATATATATATATATATATATATAGAAATTACCTGTGCAGTGTGTTTTCTTGGAGTTACAAATAATCTTGACAGACGGCAGGCACACGTAGGGGCCGAGCTTAACCTGCGTCTGACCGTATCCCAAAAATTCTCGCGCCTTGATGGCACCTTCCCACTGTACGTCGGCAAGGAGAGTATGTTGAAGCTCCTGTTCGGCTGGCCCATCCCACACGATGCACCGTATAAAGCTGCAATGGACCGTGTTCTGTGGTATGTCACACAAGTAAGTAGAGTAAATTGGTAGCTGAGTAATCTTTTGAGCATGACGATGACTTTATATCTGTATTGCCACTGCTGCTGCCCTTGCTGGTGATGATGAATATGATACTGATGAAAATATATAATCAAAGTGAGGGAATTAAACATATTAATCTCTGTATTTCCGTTTCAAACTCATGTTCCGCAGCACACTACTTCATCCTGGACGATCCCTTACAAATCTTCTCCAAGCCTCTAAGTTATACTCCTATATCTCTATGTCTTATCCTCCCCCCTCCCCCAAGTACAAAACCCACCTTTATGTACTGTATTTCCCCATTTTATATTCCACTTACTTTTCGGTCTAATATTCCCGTTTTTCTGTTGATATTGCTTCTATACACTATCTTCTTTAAATTCCCTCGTCTAAGCAGTACACATTTCAAATCACGTCAGCATTTTCATCAACCTGCACTGTTATTGGTGCATATTGTGCACTCTACTGTTCTATTATATCCAGTTTACATACACTACCTTTTAGCTGACCAGATTTTAAAATAATCCTAAGTACACACCATACTGGTTGTGCTCTTTCTAAACATTTCATTTATGATGATGATAATAATAATAATAATAATAATAATAATAATAATAATTGCTGAATATACAGGATGGAAGTAATGAGAGTATAAGTGGCTGGGGAATGGCTGGGAGAAGGAGGGAGGTGAGAAGACAGGAAGAAATCAGTAGAAACTGTGGAAGCAATGAAGAAAGTTAAACTGGGGAAAGCCCCAGGAATTGATGGAGTGTGTGGTGAAATGCTGAAGCATGGGGGAGATAGTAGTAGAATAGATGTGGAAGATGTGCAGATTGGCCTGGGAGGAAGGTAGACTCCCGGAGGATTGGAAGTCATGTATAATTATTCCCTTGTACAAAGGAAAAGGGGAAAAAGAAGTGTGTGGTAATCATAGGGGCATTTGTCTTCTTAGTATAATAGGAAACGTGTATGGTAGGATACTTATTGACAGAGTTAGAGAAGGAACAGTGGAATTAGTTAGAGAAGAACAGGGAGGATTTAGGAAGGGAAGAGGTTGTGTAGATCAGATATTCATTCTTAGATCTTTAGTGGAAAAGTTTCTAGAGAAGGGAAAGAAGTTGTATGCGGCTTTCATGGATTTGGAGAAAGCATATGACAGGGTACATAGACAAGGATTGTGGAAAGTATTAAGAATATATGGAGTAGATGGGAAGTTGTTGAATGCTGTGAAAAGTATGTATGATGGTGCTAAGGCTGCAGTGCGTGTGGATGGTAAACTAACGAATTTTTCTCTTTGAAGATTGGATTGAAACAGGGGTGTGTCATGTCTCCATGGTTGTTCAATCTATACAGGGATGGGGTAATAAAAGAGGTACAAGGTAGGGTAGTGGATGTTGGAGTGGCCCTGATGAGAGAGGATAGTGTTTGGAAACTCCCTGTACTGGTGTTTGCAGATGATACTGTGTTGTTGAGTGAAGACGAAGGGGAGCTGCAAGGCTTGATGAATGAGTTTGGGAGAGTGTGTAAGAAACGGAATCTAAAGGTGAATGTAGGGAAGAGTAAAGTGATGGTCTTTGAGAGAGGTGAAGTCAGTGAATGTACAGCGAGGTTGGATGGTGAGAAATTGAAAAATGTGAGTACGTTTAAGTACTTGGGTAGTGTGATGAGTAAGAATGGAGGTTTGGAGGGTGAAGTGCTTCAAAGGGTACAGCAGGGAAGAAAGGTTGCTGGTTCTTTGAAAGCAGTGATAAGAAACAGGGAAGTGAGCATGGAAGTGAAAAATTTACTGCATGACAATATTGTGATACCAACTCTAACGTATGGAAGTGAAGTGAAGCTTGGACGTTGTTGGAAGGACACAAGTCAAGAGTGAGAGCAGTGGAAATGAGTTATTCTAGAGGAGTCTGTGGAGTTTACATGGAGAGACAGGTTGACGAATGAGGATATAAAGGAGCGTTGTGGTGTGGATGTGGATGTGATAGTAAGCGTTATGAAGAACACACTGAGGTGATTTGGCCATGTGGAGAGGATGGAGGGTGAAAGACTGACGAAGAGAGTGTACAGTATGTGAGTGAGGTGGAGGGGGGAAGAGGGAGGGGGAGGCCGAGGATGAGATGAAGGGATGGGGTGGAGAGGTATACTGTATGAGAGAGGGGAGTTTAAGCTGGGAACAGGGCAGTGAAATGGCGGGGGACAGGGAGACGTGGAGGCGATTTGTTTGTGGCCACCCCAAACGGGATTGAGGCGTCTGGCAATAGATAGATAGATAGATTATTATTATTATTATTATTGTTTTGTTATTATTATTATTATTATTATTATTATTATTATTATTATTATTATTACTATTATTTAAAATGTTGTAGATTGGGGTGCTCACCATCCACTCACTCGATGTAGTGCTGCTCTTGGGTGCCTGTCCTTTCGTCTCCTTCATCCTTCTTTCTTTCCATTCTCTTCTGTCTTTACCCCATTCTTTCCTCGTCCATCTGCCCACGAGTGACTTTACACTCCCTCGTCTGTCTTTCCTTCATTCTTTCCTCTTCCTTCTGCCTGTGGGTGACTCTACACTGAGTGACAAGCCAAATGGTTTCCTGTACACCAGGAAACCATACGCCGGGTGGTAACATATGACCAAATTTTGGCTCCTGGTGGTTTAGTGGATAATTACGGCGCTCCAATCGGATTGAGCCAGTGAAGGTTTATATCCAAGAGGTGGTTGAGGTTTATTGCTCTCGTAATGCCACTCTTGAGTGAGACTGGTCACTCTCATCTTAAATGTCAGGACCAACTTGCCTAGCCCCGGGCTCCTACGCTGCTCATGGGTCAATGTAGGATTGGATGATGAATGAACGAATGATTATTTATAAAAGCTCAACAGGGTTCACATCAGCTCTGGTTGCACATTGGTTAAAATTATTGTATCTACATAATGAACACATTTTGTGTGTATATTAATTTTAATCAATTAATAGCATCGAAATTAATAGTTTTATTTTGTTCTCAGGCTGGTTTGTACGAGCAGTGGAAAAAGCAGTATCTCGCGGCTGCTACTCGAAAACGCCGCATGAAACAGCGAGAAAAAATTAATGTTCAGCAAGAAGAAAAGACAAATGCAGACAGCCAGAATGCAAAGATTATGAGCCTAACGTTTACTCACATCCAGGGCCCTCTACTGCTGCTGCTGTCCGGCCTTATTCTGGGAGGAATGGTTTTTGTTGTGGAGAGGATTCTGACACCCCGATCACCCCATCGATAACTTCAGTGCGATGATTTACTTTTGTAGTCTATTGCCGGCTTAAAAATAAAAAAAATGCATGCACCATAGGAGAGCCCCGTAATTGATATGGAGAAGATTCTGATATCCCCATTACCATACCTTTAACGACGCCAGCACGATGACTATTTTGTTTAGTCTGTAACTCCCGATTAATATATATATATATATATATATATATATATATATATATATATATATATATATATATATATATATATATATATATATATATATATATATATCATTGGAGAGTCCCTCATGAATAACACTTAACTAAAACTGTACATAACTCCTCCAGACTCATTTTTGTCTCCCGCTCGAGAACCCGTACTACCTCTTTTAATGATTTGCTCTGGCTGCCACTACAAAACCTGCATAGAATTTAGACTTTCAAGGTTCTTTTATTTTCCAGACTGACGTATCTTGCCGAGTTGCTAAAATTTCCGCCGGCACGCCAAGGTGTGATTTAGTAGTGTGAAGATAATCCTGTGTGCCTCGCAGAAGCAGAGGTACTTAATCAGTTAGCTGAGTGTGACCGGTCGTTCTTCCATATAACCCCTACATTACATGATATATTGTTGCCCTCCTTGGGACAGAGCCTTGTGTGTGTGTGTGTGTGTGTGTGTGTGTGTGTGTGTGTGTGTGTGTGTGTGTGTGTGTGTGTGTGTGTGTGTGTGTGTGTGTGTGTGTGTGTGTGTGTGTGTGTGTGTGTGTGCGTGTGTCCTTGAGAAACCGTGTTGTGATGGATAATTACAAGGTTGAGTTGTTAACACCTCTGCTGATGATGTTTTTAATGTTTATGAATTATGTCAAATTTCTTATAACTGTTAAAGTTCAACCTGCCTCCACCTGTACTGAGTTCCTTTGGAAGAACTGGCGACACTACTGAGACAAAGTTCAAAGTGGTGATGATAATGGCAACGACGGCGATGATGATGATGATTTATTCAGTTAATTTGGTACAGCAAGTAACTGTACTGAAATTGTTAAGCCTTTGTTAAAATAACTCTACTTTGATGTTCCACAACTGTCCTTTATGAACGTCAAGGCAAAAGATTCTGTTTTTATTTATTATTTTTTTTAATATGTTCAAAACAAAATGGATGTACTGAATCCTAACTGAAATCAGCATAAGAGATAATACCTGCAGCAGAGCTACTGAGGCCTACAAGACAGCACCTGACACAAGTATAACCAGAATAAGAGAATAGCACCAGGATGATAACTGAGGCTCTCCCCCATCCTACAAGCCGTCTAGGTGAAACTGACTGTCGGTTTCATCCATCCTGCAAACCTGAAAATGTCTTCTCTCCAACAAGGTTCCATGACTCTCATGCCATCTCTGCCTTCCCACCGTGTTGTTTCAGGTTTCATTTGGTGATAGGTGGGGGCATTTCTTGGTAGTCGGGAGAAGTTACTGTTCACTCCCTCGATGAAGTGGGACATTTGGGTCACTGCACACTGAATCAAAAGGGAAAGGGTTTCATATTACCCAACAAACCAACACTGAATGACATCCCTCAATTCAACTAATGGATCGCTAGTTCTAACGCTATTTTACCCCATCTACCACTCAAAGGGTGGGGGGATTAAGGTTCTTGGGTGGGATAGTCGAACATATTTACGATCGATTTCCTGTAGCAATTTTGATTTTTTCCAGGAAGACCTAGATACATGAGAAAACTCTGACTATTCCTTTCCGTGTCCTTCCTGCACAAACAGTTACAACCTATGGCAAATATTCCTCATCTAAGGTTTACTTTTCTTTGTAGGATTAATTCGAGACTTGGAAACTTTCTGCTTTGTTTATTTTTTGTCTTTCCTAAGAAAACAAAACCAAACTGCCACAAGGAGGCGATCTTAAATCCTTTTGAGTATCCCATCCCTGGCTTACATAATGGCACTCATGGGTTAGTTGTTGGTCACTTTATTCTTAAACGTGTGAATGAATAGCAAAACCTCAGGTCTTTATGCTTTAAATGGGATAAAATAAGGGACTGGGTGACAAATAGGTGATTGGATTTCTATTACAAACGATGTAACTTACCTACGCCATGTTCCCCGTTTTGGTTAAAAGATATACTCCATTCTCTCCATTTCGGAAAGGGATCATGTGCGGTGTGTGTGTGTGTGTGTGTGTGTGTGTGTGTGTGTGTGTGTGTGTGTGTGTGTGTGTGTGTGTGTGTGTGTGTGTCTTCCTTCAAATATTCATTGACATTCTAAATTTTATGTTCCAATAACTTTTTTAACCTACAAATTTTATACGTCTTTACCGCGGAATACATTTTAGTCTTAGCAACCTGACATGTATTTTATTGGGTAGAGTAGACTCCTGGAAGCATTATGCCCAGACATCAATAACATCTTCCCTCCATGTCGTTTTCCTGGTCACTATAATCCTTTATTAGTATGAGTAATACAAGTATAATACAAAGTGACCCAGGAATAAAGTTAATTCAAAATGGTGAACAGGAAAGATAAGCTGATTGTAGAGCCTTTTACTTATAAAGGTGAATAAACTAAGAAGTGTCCTTGGTGTAGAAGTGGTCTGGGTGTAGAAGTGGTCTGGGTGTAGAAGTGGTCTTGGTGTAGAAGTGGTCTTGGTGTAGAAGTGGTCTTGGTGTAGAAGTGGTCTTGGTGTAGAAGTGGTCTTGGTGTAGAAGTGGTCTGGGTGTAGAATTGGTCTGGGTGTATAAGTGGTCTGGGTGTATAAGTGGTCTTGGTGTATGTGGTCTGGGTGTATAAGTGGTCAGGGTGTATAAGTGGTCTGGGTGTATAAGTGGTCTGGGTGTATAAGTGGTCTGGGTGTATAAGTGGTCTGGGTGTAGACGTGGTCTTGGTGTAGAAGAGGTCTTGGCATAGAAGTGGTCTTGATGTACTGTAGAAGTGGTCTGGGTGTAGAAGTGGTCTTGGCATAGAAGTGGTCTTGATGTAGAAGTGGTCGTGGTGTATAAGTGGTCTGGGTGTAGAAGTGGTCTTGGTGTATAGGCCTAAGTGGTCTGGGTGTATAAGTGGTCTGGATGTATAAGTGGTCTTGGTGTAGAAGTGGTCTTGGTGTAGAAGTGGTCTGGGTGTATAAGTGGTCTGGATGTATAAGTGGTCTGGGTGTAGAAGTGGTCTGGGTGTTGGAGTGGTCTTGGCATCGAAGTGGCCTTGGAACGTTGAAGTGATTTTGGTAGGTCTCGGAGAAGAAGGTGCCTTGGCGGTGATGTGGTCTTGGTGATGTGGTCTTGGCACTAAACTGGCCTCAGCAAATAAGTGGTCTTGGCAGTGAAGTGGTCTTTATGTACAAATGATCTTGATGTTGAAGTGGTCTTGGCACCGAAATGGTCTTGGCACTGCAATGACCTTCGCACTTAAATGGTCTCGGCATCAAAACGGTCTTGGCATACAAATGGTCTTGGCAGTGAACATTTAAGTGATCTTGACGTTGAAGTGGTCTTAGTATTGAAGTGGCCTTCCCACTGAAGTGGTATTGTCATTGAAGAGGTCTTGTTATTTAAGAGGTCTTGGCATTGAAGAGGTGTTTCTTGGCATTGAAGTGGCATTAGCATTGATGTGGCCTTGGCGTTAAAGTGGTCCTGGCATTGAAGTGGTATTAGCATTGAAGTGGTCTTAGTGGCGAAGTGGTCTTGGCAATAAAATCGCTTGGCAAATAAGTGGCTTGGCAAATAAGTGGCTTGCTGAAGAACTGGCTAGACTGGTCAGTTGGTTGAAGATCATGACGCAGGAAGGAAGGAAACGTCGACATCAATGGGAAGCCCTTAAATTACTCATGCCATCAAACTAAATGCCTTATCTGACAAGGGAAAGGGAAAATAAACGTAGGAAGAAACACAGGAATATCAAGAAATTAAGAAGGACAAAAGAGAAGACGACAGTAAGGTGATAAAGGCTGGAGATACAAAGGCCTCTTTTAGTCGCCTCTTATGAGAGGCAGGGATACTGGGGAAGTCCTCTCCCCTCCCGACTTCCCAGGGGTTGTACACACGCAAAGGATGACTAATGAACCGAGTTCATGATTAGTGAATGTCAGTCTTTAGAAAACTTATCACCTTCTAAGACATAATTCCCAGATATTTCTAAAAATAACACAACAATTATCTAACAATTATTGATACAGGACATGGTAATATCATATGAGGTATCTTAAATAGAACCCTGGATATTTCAAAATAAGTTTTTTCTACAACTCTAACAAAATATACATATGCTTTTTTAACTTACATGATATCATACCCTGAACTATGCTGAGATAACACCTATTGCGTCGAGTAATAATTAACAACCTATGGGTGAGAAAGTAGGCAGAATGAGGATAATGGAAAAATAAAATTGGCTGCATTAGTGAGGACTGTTTAAATGAAATATGCATAAAAAATAGTTATGATAGGAAGCTTCTGGCAGACTTCTTTGCAGTTACCTGAACAAATGGATTGCGCCCTTCTTCACCAGAAGGTAATAATTATAGACACTGCAGACTTAGATATATAGTGAATAAATATATATTTGTATATAATCTTTAATTTCCAAATTTCCCTCTGAACATCTGCTTGCATCCCTCCGCCACTACGGCGGGCGTGTAGCACCCGTCTAGCAACAAACTCTCATCCCTTTTCTGTCCAACTTTCTAATGCAAGAGTTAACCGTTACTCCCAGTCCTTCATGTATGCAACAGGTCAACTCTGCAACTGTCTCCCTCTTTCGGTATTCCCCACTGCCAGTCTTTCAAAACCCACTGTGTCCAGGCATCTAGAAATGAATGGATATTGAATTTAGCTCTCTGTTAGCTTGTTTTTCTTTTTTCTTGGAGGCAACAGTCTTGCGGGCTCCTCACCTTTGGTTATTTCTTTCTTACAAAAAAAAAAAAAAAGGAATACCAATATTCTTTTATGACGCACACCACATTCTTCTCGGTGCAGCTACGGTATCTGCTTTATTCTACAGTTAAGAGTTATGGTCTGTTCTGGTGTCGAGCCCTGTCCTGCTGGTGGCGGTGCATCATTGAGAGATTCGCCCTCAACTCCATCTCTTCTGGCAGTTACGTGTTTTAGCATGAAAGCATAGTTGCTGTTTGGGCCACGGAGTGTGTACCCAGGGATTTTGTCTCACCTGCTCCACCCTTGATGAAATCTCTTCTAGCAGTATGAGTTGTTTTAGCCTGGCTTGGGCAGTAGCTACCTGGGCCAGGGGGAGTGTGCCCTGGGTACTGTTTCAGCGGATTACCTGTGAGTGCATAAGTATCTTCTGGTCCTGCACATCCCTACATCGGTTTGGCAGAGTCTTTGAAGCCGCCATCTTGTGTTTGTCTCCTTTGCAGAGTCCATTAGGCACCTGCCACATTGCAACCAATTTGCTGTGAGGGTAGAGGGTGGCGGACCGCCTGGCGGTTGAGAGGCATGAACCAATATGTACAGTATCTCACGTGGGAGGCCATACGAATACCGTCAGTGGGAGTCAGGTTACCCCCTGTCTGACCCGCCCAGCATCCTGCTATGTGAACTAACACCTTTCATGAAATCACTTAGTGCCTCGCGGGATGCCTGGCGGGTAACATTATAGGGTATATATATATATATATATATATATATATATATATATATATATATATATATATATATATATATATATATATATATATATATATATATAATTATATATATATATATATATATATCTGTCATCAAAATATACTATTATTATATTTACATATATATTATATAATACATAAGTATTATCTATCTATCTATCTCTACGTATATATCTGTCTGTCTATATATATCTATATCTATCAATCAATCTATTTATCTGTCTATATATATATATATATATATATATATATATATAAATATATATATATATATATATATATATATACACTGAGTGACAAGCCAAATGGTTTCCTGTACATCAGGAAACCATTTACTATGCTGGGTGGTAACCATATAACCAAATTTTGGCGCCTGGTGGTTTAGTGGGTAATTATTGTGCTCAAGTCGGATTGAACCGATGAATGTTTATATCCAAGGGATGACTGGGGTTTATTGCTCATGTAATGCCACTCAGGGATGAGTGAGGCTGGTCACTCTTATCTTAAATGTCAGGACTAACTGCCTAGCCCCTGGCTTCTACGCTCCTCATGGGGCAACGTAGGATTGGATATATATATATATATATATATAGTGTGTGTGTATTTATGTGTTCGACTCTGGGCAAAGGCTTCAGGGCCTATTTCTTGGGGGCAGTTGCCTATCCCAAGGCCTAGTAGTCCTCCTACACCTCCACATGTCACCACTTTGGCGCTAACACCCACCGTCCATATTAAATACATGCTAGGGCTATCTCATACAGGACTGGTGTATTGGTATTAGCGGGGGTACTTTTACGACATGTCAGCCGATCTTCTGGTATATCAGGAAAGTCTGCTTTTTATGAAATTCAAATCCTTAAACAGTTCCCTGCCCCAGTCGGGATTCGAACCTGGGTCCACTGGGATAGCAGGCCGCCTCTCTACCGATTCAGCCACCGCCTACCCCTTGTGTGTGTGTGTGTGTTCTTACCTAATTGTATCTTTACAGGAATGAGTCAAGCTCGTACTGTCCCGTGTCTTAAACCATATTTATCGTACATATCCTTAAATTTGTTAATTGTTTTGGACACTATTTCATTCGGTAGTGCATTCCATTGATCAATTGCTCTGTTTGGGAAACTGAATTTCCCTACGTCTTTATCACCTCTCTTCTTATGCAGTTTTTTGCAGTGTCCTCTTGCTGATGCTTCCACATACGTTAAGTAATCATTTATGTTTATTTTCTCCTTCCCTGATATGCATTTATATAGCATTATCATGTCACCTCTTTTCCTTCTCTCCTGTAGTGTTGGTAGATTCAGTTTATTTAGTCTTTCTTCGTAGCTTAGATCCCTTAAGCTTGGTATTCATCTTGAAGCGGCCCTTTGAACTTTTTCAATCTTGTCTATGTGTTTTTTGAGATGAGGACTCCAGACTACTGATGCATTCTCCAGGGTTGATCTGATGAATGATGTTATTATCCTTCTTAGCATGTCTTCATTTATGTATGTGAATGCTATTCTCATATTTGCAAGCTGTGTATACATGTTCCATACCTTCTCACTGATGTGGTCTGCCGGAGATAGTCTGTTATTGATAATCACACCTAAGTCCTTCTCTCTTTCTGATGTGTGTAGGGTTTTATTTCCTAACGTATAATCCCAATCAAGTCTTTTTCCACTTTTACCAAACTTGATTACATGACACTTGTCCACACTGAATTCCATTTGCCATGTATTACTCCATTCATGAAGTTTATTTAATTCTTCTTGTAGCTCTTTACAAGAGTCTGTGTTAGTAATTCTCCTTTGTATTTTTGCATCATCTAGAAACATATTTAGATAGCTTTCATTTCCAGTGTTACAGTTTATATCATTTATATACACTAAAATCATGATTGGTGCCAGCACTGAACCCTGTGGTACTCCATTAGTCACTTCTTTCCATGATGAGTAGTTTCCCCTTAGTACTGTTCTCATTATTTTCTCTTTTTATGAGAAAATCTTGCATCCAACAAAACAGTTTGCCTCGAATTCCTCCTTGATGGTACAGTTTCCATAAAAGTCTTTGGTGTGGTACTGTGTCAAATGCTTTCTTGAAATCTAAATAGATACTGTCCACCCATCCTTCTCTTTCCTGTATTGTGTCTGTTGCTCCGTCATAGTAGCTCAACAGATTAGTAACACATGGTTTTCCTTTTCTGAAACCAAACTGTCTTTCTGTTATCATACTGTGTTCTTCTAGATGATCTACCCAAGCTTTTCTTATAAGCTTTTCTAATACCTTGCTTACAACACTGGTCAGTGATACTGGTCGGTAGTTGAGTGGATTTTGTCTATTCCCTTTCTTGAATAAGGGGACAATATTTGCTTTCTTCCAAACATCAGGTAGTTTACCTTGACTCAAGGATTTCTTGAAAATTAAAAATAATGGTTTACTTAACTCCTTTGCACATTTTCGTAGTACCCAACATGAAATTTCATCAGGACCACTTGCTTTTCCTCTGTCTAATTTACTTAACTCCTCGTGTATTACTTTTTCTGATATTTGTATATCTGGTAGTATGTGTGGACATGCATGTTCCACATAGTCCCTCTCAAAATTTTTTTTCTTCTGTAAAAATTAATTGGAAATTCTTATTTAATGCTTCACAAATATCTTTCTCTTGTGTATAGGTGATTCCCTCGTCCGTAATGAATTGTATTATATCTTTTACTTTGGTTTTGCTTCTGATGTAGCTGTAAAATAGCTTTGGTTGATCACTACTTTTATTTATTATATCCTCCTCAAACAGTTTTTGGGCTTCCCTCCTTATTCTTGTATAATCGTTTCTTGTCTGTTTGTAATTATTATAAGCCCTTTCACTATTGTGTCTTCTGTATCTATTCCACAACAAATCTCTTCTTTCTTTTGATTTTTTACATTCTTTATTGAACCATTTCTGTATTTTCTTATCTGCTTCTTTGTGCTGTGGGATGTACTTCTGGACTCCTATTTCATGAAATTCACTGAATTTTTTATATACAGCATTTAAATCTTGTCCTCTAAGCTCATTTTCCCAATCAACTTCTAACAAATACTTCTTTAGGTCTTGATAATTTCCCTTTTTATAGTTTAGGCTCTTTTTGTAACTTTCATTGCTGTTAACTATGTCATATGCTATCCTGAGGTTGTAATTTAGTACTGCATGGTCGCTTTTGCCGAGTGGAGGGTGATATATTAAACTGTCAATATCATTTTCTTGCCTAGTAAATATGAGATCTAGCATTGAAGGTACATCGAGTCCTCTTTTTCTGGTGGTTTCCCTCACATGTTGCGTTAGGAAAATCTTTTGCACGAGATCCAGGAGCTTTTGGTCCCAACAGCTTTCTTGGCTAATTATATCTAGAGTATTCCAATTTATATTTGTATTAAAATCTCTAGTTAGTATAATTCTTTCCGATTTCTCTTTCATTTTATGTAGTAATGCTCTTAAACTATGAATTGTACTCTCTGCCAGGTCCTCATATTCGTCTCTTTCCCATGTGTTTGATCTGGGTGGCATGTACAAATTGGCTACAATTACTTTCCCTTCAGATGTGTTGATTCTACTGCAATCAGTTCTACTTGTGAGGGTATATCTAGTTTTATTTCATTAACTTTTAGATTTTTCTTAGTTAATATTATAATTCCTCCTCCTTTTTTTAAGTTTCTGTCTCTTCTCCATATATTGTATTCCTCTAAGTTTAGTATGTCATTGGATATCCTTGCTGTTAATTTTGTTTCAGTTAGGCATATTATATGTGGTTCCTTTTCTCTAACATAATCATTCATCTCTAGTAATTTAGATACCATTCCATCCACATTTGAGTACATCAACTTTATCATCTTGTTTATATACTTGTCATGGCATGGTTCTACTACCTTCCTCCTTTTTATTCCCTCCTGTTTGTGTACCACTTTCGTACCTGCAATCCCATTACTTTGTAAAAAAAAATGTGTTCTTCTCCTCTTCTGATCTTCCCTCATTTTTTGTTTTTGCTTCCTCCCTCTTCTCTTTCACTAATTCCAGGTCCTCTTGTGTTAGGCATCTTTTTATCCATACATTTTTGAATTCCTTTTTTTCCATAAGAGTCTTTGGATTTTTTAGTATCTCCTCCACAGTGTTAACGCTCTGGAAAGTTACCTTTAGAGGTCTTGTCTTGCTTTTCTCGTATTTCTCTAACCTTTTGTGTTCCTCTATGTCTTTACTACAGATTTCCTCCGATACTTCTTTCAATAAGCTCATTACATTTGCCATCTCTTTTTTTGTCTCTTGTGATCCTGTTTTTTACTTCTTCCTCTTCTATACCAGTGATTACTATATATTTGTTGATATATACTGAATCTCTGACTAACTTTGGATTGTTTTGGATTATTCTTTTCACTTCCTTTTTAATGCTTTTTTCCTCCACCTTTGTTTCTAAGTCTTTCTTTACTTTCACCATTTCAGCATAAGTGGTTTCCACATCATTTTTGTAGCTTTGCACAGCTTCATTCACCTGTGTTATCTTCTCCTCAATATCACTGCTCTGGTCTATCGGACTACTTACTTGCCTAATTGTCTTTGTATCATTTTTGAACTCTTCCATAATACTCTCGTGATTGACTACTGTATTTGCCATGTCACTCATTTTCCTCCTAAGTGTACTCAATTCCACTGTTAGTTCACTGATGGTTGTGTCTTTCTTGTTGACCTCCCTTCCTAGTTTTTCTATTTCTTCCTTTTGCAAATGCATCTGCTTCTTTATTTCATCAATTTCATTCTGGAAAGCCATCTCCAGTTTGTGTACATGTTCAACCAGTCTATTGTGAGTCTCCATTTCAACCAGTTCTTGGTAGAAATCATCATCTTGCTTTCTACCTTTATCCCTTTTCTTTTCCAAATTTGCTTTACTAAAGTATGTGGCCATTTTACAATACTAAAAGCACAGAGTACTTGCATTCCCTGGGGCAGTTGTAGCCTAAACAAACAATCAGCTGACTGGGTGCATTCTCTCGTTGTTCGGTTCTCTTTTCTGTTTAAACAAGTCTTGTTTAAACTTCTTATTTTTTTTTTAATAATAAAAAATCATTTAGTCTAACCTGGTACAGAGCTTGACACATATAAAGATACTAATTTAGGTAATGCCACTGGCCATGCTGGCTCGGTATGGAGCGCTGTCGGCGCACGTCTGTTC
Organism: Coenobita brevimanus; assembly: GCF_032717465.1. NCBI lineage: Eukaryota > Metazoa > Arthropoda > Malacostraca > Decapoda > Coenobitidae > Coenobita > Coenobita brevimanus. The sequence goes on along the minus strand of NC_136993.1, from coordinate 58,310,559 downwards.
TCCTTGGTTGCTGCTGTGTGTGTGTGTGTGTGTGTACTCCCCGAAAATTTCTGAAAGTCTTATAGCCCTGTTTTGGAAGTGATACTGAGCTTCGAGGTTAACGATTACTTGCAATTGCGCCTTGAGCAACACCGAAATAACGCGAGTTTGGTCCTTCTTCCTCATAAATGTAATTACGTAAAACACATGTAGCTTTTACAATTAGTACTGTGGTTCTTACATCTGTCCCAATAACTTTTAATAAAACTCGTCATTTATTGAATAATATTCAAAAGCTACAATAAACAGTTTTCCTGGCTAATGATAAACGGTAGTTACCCTCCTCGTGTCATCTACGTTGCTTAGGGCAAATAGTGTCATGAGGTAAGGAAAAAATGGGTATCCTTCATCAGTTACTGTGACATGAGGAGCTCTAACATATGTATCAAGAAACTCAGATGAAGCTGGAACATTAACTTCTCCTCTCTCTAGAAGTCTGTAGAGAGATGATGACCTAAAAATACCTGAGTCACTTTGCCTACACACCCCACCAACAGCAGCAATGATAAATTTCCCATCGGCTTCTGACAAAAACAAAATCTTGTAATCGACGTACTGTCAACGACTTTTGTAAGGATATTTATTTGCAATATGTTTTCAATCTACATTTCCAATGCAGTTGAGGATTTTTGTGGAGTGATAACTATGTGTTGAGCGAGCCATACTTCTACTGTAGGGGGATAAGTATTCATTCTAGAGAACATCCCACATTGCTTTGCCTGTTTCCTTGACAGTTACTGCCACGGTGCATTTTCCAACACGGAACGTAAAATCAAAGCTCGGAGTGATGCACCAGTAGCCAGGAACATGAGAAAAAAATATTACCGATAATAATAGTCAGGTCATATATTATTAAGGATGTACCTTCCACTAAAAGCAGTTTTCTAGAGAGCTTTGATAGTGCCATTGCACCAATCTTGGAAACACTGATGAGTGACTGACGTCCCACCACACACAACTCCCCGCTTCCTGTACGGCCACAAAATCGCAAACCTCTTCCCGATATGGAACCAGCTGCCTGCTATCCTACCCCCTTCCCACGCCGCGAGCCGCGGGCCGTACAACGAGGCCATGCCCTTACGGACAGATGAGACTATATCTTTTAGCAAACTATCATCATTGATTATTTGTGTGCATGTGGTGTGAGTAAGATGTGAGTGAAATAACAAAACTATCATTACTAGTGTATGTTAATATATTTTTTTAATATTTGCATTTGAAGAATATGTAATCATTATCCTTGAACCAGAGAATGAAAATATGTAGTGCATTTATTTAGTTACTTGCACAGAAATCTGCCAGAACGAACCTATCATAAATGTTGCTGAAGCAGATATTATTAATAGAAAATGCACAAGAAGGCGTCATCTTTAGCGATTAAAATTTAATAGAGAATATCACTTTGGTAGGTAACCCACCATCCACTCACTCGAGGTAGTGCTGCATTCAGGTAGCTATACAGTACACTGAGTGACAAGCTAAACGGTTAGCTGTAAAGAAACTATGTCCTGCTTTGAGCTGTAACCATATACCCAAAAGACGTCAGGTGGTCTAGCGGGTTAAGGTGCACCATACCAGATGAGGCCCAACGATAGCTGAAGTTCACTGCTCACATAATAGCACTGAGGGGTGGATGAAGCTGGTCATCATCTCCGGAAATATGAGAACTCTGGAGCCTGGCCCAGGGACACTACACTCCTTGTGTGGCAAAAACAAGGAATGAATGGTAAACAGACGAAATATCGATACGGAGACAGTGAAACAGAGCATTCTCAGCTAACAGATATGTCAATTTGTAATTTTTGCAATAACTGTATTTTTTATTTAAAATGGGTCCGACTCTGGGCAAAGGCTTCAGAGCCTATATCTCGGGGGCAGTAAGCCTATCCCAAGGCCCAGTAGTCCTCCTACACCTCCACGTGTCACCACTTCGGCACTAACACCCACCGTCCATATAGAGTACATGCTAGGGCTGTCTCATACAGGACTGGTATATTGGTATTAGCGGGGGTACTTTTACGACATGTCGGCGGGTCATCTGGTAGATCAGGAAAGTCTGCTTTTATGAAATTCAAATCCTTAAACTGTTCCCTGCCCCAGCCTACTTCAGACATGTTCATACAACTCTGGTAAGGCCAGTCATAATAAAGACGTTACTAACGACTACATCTTACTTCTTCTGTGGTGCTGGAGAAGGATGCTTCACGACGCATCCTGTTCTCCAAAAATAAGATACTGGACTAGAGAAGGGTAACTTAGGCCTGCAGTCCACTGGGATCACAGTTAAATGAGTCTGAGAATACATTAACTGCTACCTACTGTCCTGTAAGCTTAATTATGGTGACTTGTTATAGCAACAAGAAACTAAATTTGATATATCGTAGTCAGAGGTTGAGCTGTAGAATGAATGGACATATATAATTACATTCGGTTCTGTTCTGTCTAATCACTGGTGTCAGTAGCAGTGGCCTGTACAGAATTATCCTCGTCAAAGCAATGACGAACATTTTGGTTATTTTTGTTACCACCAAATAATTTATCATATTAAAAAAGACTTTTCGAACTGATGAGCTATATACAGCATTCACTGACCATTTTGCTGCCGGATATCTTTTTAAATTTTGACACAGTTGCTCAGTGGAAGAAAAATATACTAATAAGGGATTATAAAGCTGAATATGGCAATATTAGGCTTATCTATCTATCTATCTATCTATCTATTGCCAGACGCCTCAATCCCGTTTGGGGTGGCCACAAACAAATCGCCTCCAAGTCGCCCTGTCCCCCGCCATTTCACTGCCCTGCTCCCAACTCACACCCCCCTCTCTCATATACCTCTCCACCCCATCCCTCCATCTCATCCTCGGCCTCCCCCTCCCTCTTCCCCCCTCCACCTCACTCACATACACTCTCTTCGTCAGTCTTTCGCCCTCCATCCTCTCCACATGGCCAAACCACCTCAGTGTGTTCCTCATAACGTCATTAAGCTTATCAATATTGAATATGAACAAGATTAAATCAGGCATAACGTGGCATAAGTAAAGGTATTACCGTATGTATACATTTCTCAGGGCTGGGTAAATAATTACTTGAAGCAATGTCTGAAAAAAAAACTAGTACGGTATATAAAATAATGTTCTCAATTTTAAGATTTACGCCATAATAATAAACTACATAAAAAACAGCTGTAAAAATTATTACAGTAATTTACTTTAATCCATGATATTTGATAAACACACACACGGGGAATATTATAGAGCGTACAGTGTTATTTAGGAGACGTCGCTCTATAAAGTTCACTCTGAGCTGTCTAGCAAATTTGTGTAAGTTTTGTGGTTAAGCCTTTCATCCCGACACCCCAAACATATGAATTTTGCAGCAGAGTCTTCACGATACACTAGGTCACCGCTGCAGTTGTGTGCGCCGTCGCATGGTCTGACGTCGAGTATATCAATCCAGCCCCTCCAAACTGATAAGCATAATACGGGTGCACCGGGAGAAGGGTGGACAGGCAGCAGGAAGAAGTGTGAAGGTAAGGCTCACGTCACCATGCCTCAGGAGGGACCCTGTGTCTTAGCTACAGTAACAAGGAAAAACTTGTCAGCTGAATGCTGTCATCAACTCCACAGACAAATTTGTTTTGGCAGATACTGTACTTGTCATTTACAGTAATGGCACCGATAAGAATACGTTCAGTGTATAACTAGATGGTGAGAGAAATTCTGTACATCAGTGTTCCTTTATGGATGTATGCTCCTCTTACGAATATATATTGTTACTCCTAAAATTTTGTAGGAAAAAATTATTGACATATTATGCGTGTCTTACAGCAAAGAAAGAAACTAGTAATTTCACTGAATGAAAAAAAAAAAAAAAAAGCGTCGTCTGTGCATCCACGAAATCATTTACAAGCTTTTGAGATAGCAAGACCCAAACCCTCAGCCATTTTGGTATACTAAGCTGTTTAACTGCAATACAGTCTTTTAATTAGGTGAAATAAAGAGGGAAAGAACTTTTCAAGACGGAAAAAATATTCAAATTTATTATAGCCTTAAAACAGCGGGAAACAAGAACAAGAACTTTCACAAGGTACTCATTCTCTTTTCTGAGTATCTGTATAATGTAATGCTCCAGGGAACTTCTTTGGTTAATAGCTGGTAGACTGATTAACCGAAACAAATGCTGGCTGCGACAACTGCCAAAGTCAGATGCTTCCGGGCAAATAAAAACCGAATTGAATAGTTGAAGCAAATGAATCTTAGCAACCAAAAGACCACTCGTCACTGGAATATCAAGAAACAGACGAGATAATAATTGGGTGAAGAAAGTGAGAGGTGATAATGCTGGGGTAGGGTAGCGAGAGTTAGATCGAAAAAGACCTGGGACGAGGTCACTGATTGTGACCTCACGGTTAAGGGACTAAATAGGGACGCTGCCAGAGATCGAGCAAAATGGAAAGCAGCCATTAGGTAACCAAGGCCGACGTATGCAAGCATGTCGGAGCCTTCAAAAACGAAAATGAAAACAATAACGAAAACATTTTTGTTTTTTACCTGTATTAAGCTTTAAGAATTAGACTGGGTGAGACATGTAGCGGTAAAAGAGAAGTAGACGAAGTATTATGGATGTCCGGATAAGATGTGTTAAATCTGTTTGGCCATATGAGAAAAGATGTTATCTTAGATTTATAAGCGAGATATACAGAAAAAAGAGGGAGTGGGAGGTAAGGGCTGGCTAAGTAAGAATGACATGGAAGTGATTTTCACAGAAGTCTGGGCCTATACTGTAGAGGGGTAAGCGACATGCATACAATTAATCAAATTATAAGTGTTGTATTAGATGGGGGCGCCCATCATCCACTCACTCAGTGCAGTGCTGCCTTAAGGTCAAATGGTTTCTTGTGACCAAAGAAACCATTTACTGTACTACGCTAGGTGGTAACCATATAACCAAATTTTGGCATCTGGTGGTTTAGTGGGCAATTAAGGCGCTCCAGTTTGCTTAAGCCAGTGCAGGTTTATATCCAAGGAGTGGTTGGGGTTTATTGCTCATGTAATGCCACTCAGGAATGAGTGAGGCTTGTTACTTTCATCTTACATGTCACGGCCAACTTGCCCAGTTCTGGGTTCCTACGCTCCTCGTGGAGCAACAGAGGAGTAGATGATGAATGAATGATGAATGATGATGAATAAGTTTGGTCATGAGAAAACTGCTCCATGGCAAATAATCTTTTACAGACAAGAAGAGAACTGATCTGGTTAAACCGTGAAAGTGATAAGCATGGCTGTCTGTGTGATTTCATTCACTCTTGCACTAATACATACCAATCAAACAAAAACTGAGGAACAGAAAATGAAAATTAGTGAGGTTGCTTTCATTAAAAATTCCCACATTCCAGCTGGAAGTTTTTTCAGTTTTCTCGATATTCTTATTATTCTTCGGCTCAAAGAGTAAATGCCCATTATGTGGAGGCTTCTTGGCCTAGAGCCTTCGAACTTTGTCAGGTTAATCGCCCAGCTAGCGGTTTTTTCTGGCGAAATATGATGGTAATCCATCAACCGAATCACCGGATATTATTCACAATGTAAGAAACTGAATCCGAGACGCGATCTCTGAAAGTACTTTAGATAGCAATCTGAAAGTTTACTGTAATATAGCCTTATAAGCCGGTCGAATTTTGGAAAGAAGTGTGGTTCCACTTGGTTGATTATTCTCAGAGATCGCCTGAGAAAAAAAAAAAAGGTACTTTTTCGGATATTCTGGATGTCAGCTAAAAGGCTCAGGGCTAGGCACTTGCTCTGGGAAATTGTTCTTTTATCAAAATTGTCATTGGACAATTTTAAGATGTTCTAGTTGTTATATTGTAATTATCAATCATGCGAAGCAGGATGGTATTATTTTCGGAAAAGCACTCTATACCGTTGCGCTAGATTCAGGCTGTGTGTGTGTGTGTGTGTGTGTGTGTGTGTGTGTGTGTGTGTGTGTGTGTTAACTACCCCTAGGCTGTTTCATAGATATGAATGAAAGGTCCCAGGTGTGTTCGGCTGGTTACTGGCAAGGTATAAACATGTTTTCAACCATTATTTTTGTGGAGGGTCAGTCTCCCGTCACGAAATTAAAGATTCTCGAAAATAGTGAAAGGAAGGCAGATATGTCTTTCATATCTTAGCACATTTTGCACCCTGGACTCTCATCCCCAAAGCAGCAGTTCGGAAGGGTGACTCCTCCTTAGTTGACCCCATGTCCCCAAAATAGCAACGATCAAAAAAGGGGAAAGTAAGCACTTGGATTTCAACGAAGTTTCTCAAATCATTTCGTCTGGTTTCTTAATAATGTCTTCCACCATACAAAGGCTTCCATCATTATTTTTAGCGGGTCAACCCCCTTCACCAAATAAATAATTCTCGGAAGTAGTGAAAGGACTGCAGATATGACTCTGATATTAGTACAAATTGCACAATGGATTCTCATCCGTAATACGATAATTGTGGAGAGTTGTCCACCCAGTGAATCTTGAGGGGCCCCCCCCTCCACCAAATAAAAACTTTCAGAAAGAGGAGTAAGGCTTGCGTCAAACATCCCAGGTGGGTTGGTCTGGTTACACTGAAGGTATTCCTTTACATGCAGTTTTCCAGCCATGACTTTTAGCGGGGCCTCCCGCTCACCAAATCTGATACTAACAAAATGTGAAAGACAAATATGACTTTGATGTCTTAGTACCTGCTGTACAATTAACGTGTTCATAATGCGAAAGTGCGTGTGCAAAGTGAATTGAGTGAATTTTTCTATTTGCATGTTAGACTGAACAGGGATTTGTCATGTCTCCATGGTTGTCAAGTCTGTATATAGATGGGGTTTTAAAACAGGTACAATGTAGGGCAGTGGATGATAAAGCGACCCGAATGACAAAGGGCAGTGTTTGGAAACTCCCCGTACTGTTGTTTGCAGATGATACTCTGTTGTTAGGTAAAGCCGAAGGGGAGCTGCAAGGCTTGGTGAATGAGTCTGGGAGAGTGTGTATGAAACGGAATCTGAAGGCGAATGTAGTAGGGAGTAAAGGTATGGTCTACGAGAGAAATGAAGCCACTGAATGTACGGTGAGACTGGATGAGGAGGAAATGGAAAATGTGAGTGCGTTTAAGTACTTGAGTAGTGTGATCAGTGAGGATGGAAGTTTAGAGGGTGAAGTGCTTGAGAGGGTATAACAGGGAAGAATGGTTGCTGGTTCTTTGAAGACAGTGATAAGGAACAGGGAAGTGAGTATGGAAATAAAGAAGTCATTGCCTGACAGTATTGTGATACAACCCAAATGAATGGAATGAAGCTTGGACCTTGTTGGAAGGACACAATTCAAGAGTGAGAGCAGTGGAAATGAGTTATTTGAGAGGAGCATGTGAAGTTACGTGGACAGACAGACTGACAAATGAGGAAATGAAAGAGCTTTTTGGTGCGGATTTGGATGTGATAGAAAGCGTTAGCAGAAATACACTGAGATGGTTTGGCCCTGTGGAGAGGGTGGAGAGCTAAAGATTGATGAGGAGTGTGTATGCGAGAGAGGTGAAGGGGGTAGAGAAAGAGGGAGGCCGAGGATGAGATGGAGGGATGGAGTGGAGAGGAATATGAGTGAGGGGTGTGTGAGCTGGAAGCAGGGCACTGAAATGGCGTTGGACAGGGCAACATGGAAGCGATTTGTTTGTGGCCACCCCTTACGGGATTGAGGTGTTTGGCAATAGACAGACAAATAATGCGATATTTGTGAAGCCTGACTTACCAGTGACTTGGGGGGGATCAACCCTCCACCCAAAAGTAAAAATGACAAGAAATAGGGGATTATGAGCGCATGTATTTTAAAGAAATCAGCATTCATGTTGCGGGAATAAATATGCAGTTTCAGTGTTTTCATTGAATGCACAGAAAGAAGCCACACATCATCATCATCGTCGTCATCATCATCATCATCATCATCATCATCATCATCATCCGGATCTCCTTTTTCATCCTAGGGCAGGGTGAGGAGAAGAACACCCAGACAGCCAATGTTTACTCAGTTCAGTGGGCCACGCTTCCATTCACTCATCATCCAAGCCCTCGAAATCCTGGCTCCATCAGTTAGGCTAAAAAACCTTCACGATCTGTAGCATCAGATACACCACATCTGATAGAGCCAATTTATTATTGCCATTATGATGATGATGATGATGATGATGATGATGATGATTTTATTATTATTATTATTATTATTATTTTTATTATTATTACTACTACAATTATTATTACCATCATCATCATCATCATCATCACCATTATTATTATTATTATTATTATTATTATATTGGCCGTGAAGTGCCACCTTGCAGTGGTGAGCAGGCTTGAACACGGCTTCGACCTAGTAGGGCCAGACAAGATAGGTACAGGCAAACTAGAGGGGCCTACTAACAGCAGGGAGGCTAAGAGCACTCCCGTACGTCCCTGCGACCATCTTGAGTCAGAGCCCAGGCCGGGAAAAGTGTTGGCTCCTCGAGGGTAGGGAGGAATAGGACACAGAGGAAGACGGCAAGACCACCTCATTCCCAACCTCTCCCAAGACCCTCTTTAGTCAACTCCCTGGCCGGAAAATGTGGAGGTGGTGGTCTTTCGAGAGTAGGGATAAGGAGGGCACGGAGGAGGTCGGCCAGACCTCCTCATCGCCCACATCTCCCAAGACCCTCTTTGGCTGCAGCCCCAGCCAGAAAAGGTGCTGGTGACTTTTCAAGGGTGGAGAGAAGCCTGCGTGTACTGTGCTACCTTACGGTGGTGAGCTGGCTTATGTGCTGCTTCAGCTAAGTAACGCCATACTAGAAGGGTTCCTTGGAGGCAGTGAAAATAAAAGCACTCTCAGTGCCGGTCCCAAGACTGAATAAACATGGAAGGTTCACATTAGGAAGGGCATCCGGCCGTAAAACCTGCCAGAGCCAGAACCATCGAGCTGTTTGAGAAAGAGAAGTCAAATACAACCCCGTATATGAAACGGGAAGAGATGAAAGATTATTATTATTATTACTATTATTGATTATTATTATTAATTATTATTATTATTATTATTATTATTATTTAACATTAAATGATACCTCAATGAACTTATTATCAGGAGTGTTTATACACCAAAGAGTCCCGGTGCGGGTCACAATTAGCCATGACGGAATTACTGACTGAGCCAAAATGCATTAACCTCAGTTTTAAATGCCCGAACACTCACCATATCCACAATAATAATTAAGAACAGTAATCCAGGAATTAGTGATTGATAGAATTAAATCTTGAGTACTGTGATGTATTATATATATCACGAGAAGAGGCCGAATTATTGAAGTTTAATGGATATCTAGTCACGAGTATCAAAAGGTCGTGGTTGCTTAGTATGCAAAGGCTGGTCTGAATTAAGAAATTTCTCTTAAAGTAATTGATCCAAGAAGACAAGGATATTCAAGATGTAGGTTGAGGTCTGGCAACAGAAATCTAATGTAGTTTAAAACACCATCAAAAATACTTAACTCTGACTCAGCAACAGCACTCCAAAAAGAACTGCAATATAAACAAGTAAAACTTTTCCGAACGTTAGTTTTGTTAGATTATTTTTTTTTTCTACATTTGAGCAGGTCAGCCTTCTGAGTTATTGATGAAGCAAGTGAAAGTAAACGCATCTCAAAAGCTAGTCTTTACTCACAGGCAACACCCAGCAACTATAGCGAGGTGCATTTACTGATTGTAAAGTAGTTCTTCATAATTTCAGGATGCCAGTGAAGAAGGTCGAAGACATACTGATAGTAAGACAATGAGTTCCCATGTCCCGTGTTGTTTGCATATCACTACCTCATACAAATGTAGAAAAAAAGAATCTGAGGTAGAAAGAAGTGGTAACAATGCCACATCAGGGGAGACAAGTCCCTCCTCGTTAAGCAACATTACTTTTGCTCGTTATGTGGACAAGCAATCTTCATGGTTTATCACAGACAATGGTGTTTTCTGCTGCGAGCTTCATCTTTTTCCCCCAGGCTATGTATACCCTGTTTTTGTCAGTTTTCGTCCCTTGTTTTGGCCTTAGATATCAGTTGGCTTTTATACACACTGACGAAGTAGGCTGCAATAAGAAAATTTACACAATACCCGTTTTGGTCATCTGTGTGAATACGTAGAACAAATGTAGCGTGGAAAAAAAAATCATGAAGCAGGGCTGCCTTCATGTGACTGTACATTGAGAGACTATTATGTTTTAGCGAAATGAAAGAAACCATATATTAAACTTGGTGGTAACCATGTATCCTGATAGGAGTTTGGTGGTCTCATGAATTTATTCACTCCAACCTGACGTGGCCTTCAAGAGCTTTATCCGCGAGATGATTGAAGTTTCCCGCCCACATAACTCAAATTAGGGAAGAGGGAATGGTTACTATTATTTTTTTAAGTCTGATTAAGAATCCTAGCCCCAGGTCCCTACTTACGTGATGGGGCAATGGACGATGTAGGGCTTTATGGATGAATGGAATTATTAAGATACTGTATTGCAGCAATACAAGTTCGAGTAGTAAATTTAGTTGTGTACTCTGATGGTGTGGAATAATATGTCTCAGTATTACTTTCGGCATGTAATATACAATTATTGATCAGATTGGAGAGGATA
>NC_136993.1:58184863-58294863 GCF_032717465.1 Coenobita brevimanus | reverse complement strand
TTTTTTTGGGGGGTATGGATTCCAAACTATTTGAGAATCATAGATTAGTGTTTCTAATGATAATATCAGGCTGTGGTAATCATATTACGGGTTGTCGGGAAGTATAAAGTGGAGACTTCGTTACCCAACTTCAGAGGTCGTCACAAGTCCTACGGTACTCGACGAAGGCTCAACAAACATCCCAGGAGAAAGCTGAAGGTATGTGCCATAGGCATATGTAATTTCTATATTCTAGGACTAATAACTGATTTTTGGCAAATATTTTTAGAGAGTCTGTCGGAGCGCAAATATGCCCGCGAGACACACAAGTCAAGCAAAAACAACCCCGTGGTTTAGGGGTTAATGGGTAATTATTGCGCTCCAATCGGACTGAGCCAGTAAAGGTTTATATCCAAGAGATGGTTGGACTTGATTGCGCATGTAATGTCACTAAGGGATGAGAGAGGCTAGTCACTCTCATCTTAAATGTCGGGACCAACTGCCTAGCCCTGGGCTCCTACGCTCCTCATGTGGCAATGTAGGATTGGATGATGGATGGATATATATATATATATATATATATATATATATATATATATATATATATATATATCAACAGCTTTGCAAGTCCACTGCTGAACAAAGGCCTCCCTCATCTATTTCCACGAATTCCATGACTAAACCAATCTCAGCCACGTTTTGCCTGCAAACTTTTCTGTTTCGTCTCTCCACCGCTTGTCTGGCCTGTTTCTGCAATGCTTACAATCTCATGAAGTCCAGTCAGTCAGCCTCTTGCTCCAATGGCTATCCATTATTATTGCTAGATGACCTGTCCACCTTCATTTCTGTTCTTTTTTTACTCCTAAACATCTTTGACTTAAGTCTGCTCTCTCATCCAAGTTCATCTATTCGTGTCTCTCAAAGAGATTCCCAACGCCGTGCTTTCCATTGCTTTATGAGAATGGATTAGTTGATTTTCCATCGATTTTGTCTGTTTCCAGGTATCACAACCATAAGTCAGAGCTGGAATTATACATTCATAATATACTTATCATTTCATACATATAGGCAACCTACTTTTCACGATGTCTCTTGGTTTTCCAAAAGCTTTCCATCAAATTGTAATGCGTCTTTTTATTTCACTATCAGGATCATTCGTTTAAGTATTTAACCCAAGTAACTGTACTCCTTGACTTCTTCAGGAATTTCTTCGCTTACTGTATTATCATGAAGCTTTTTGGTGTATCAAGATTAAGCATTAGTTTTATTCTGATTCATCTTTAGCCCTACTTTAAGACGTTCTCTGTTTTTGTCATTTAACATTGCTTGCAATATCTCTGCTGTTTCTGATATTAGGACAATGCCACCTGCAAATCATAAATGGTTTAGGTTTTCTCCATGTATGTTTGCTCCTTCATTCTTCCAGCCTAGCATTTTGAAAATACTTTCTAGACATACTGTAAATAATTTTGGTGAAATTGTATCTCCCAGACGCACGCCCTTCTCATTTATGACGTTTTTCTAGTCTTTATGTAAATTAACTGTAGCAGTTCCCTCTTTACATATGTTTTCGAGCAGAGTACAATGTTCTCATCTACTCCTTTTTACTGCAACGAATATATAACTGCTATGTGCTCCACTGAGTCTAAAACCTTTTCGTTATGAATAAAACCTAAGCGCAGTGGTTTATTATTTTCTGTAGTTTTCTCAATTTCCTGATTCATTGTGCGTAATGATTGGAAGTCGAATACCCGCTTCGGAATCTTGCCTGTTCATGAGGTTGGTTTTCTTCCACATTTGTTGTTATTCTGTAAAGACTTTAGTGAGGATTTGGTAAATAACTGGTAATAACCTAGTGAGTCGATAGTTACTTAGATTTTTTGAGCCACCCGTTTTGTAAAGCAAAATAACTATTGCATTACACCAGGTTTTGGGAATTTTCTCCTTCCTAACGCACTGAGTAAATAAGTGGACTAGAATGTTTTGTACTTCTACTCCTGCACCCGACAATAAATCTGCTAGTATTCCATCTACTCCTGGGGCCTTACCTTTTTCCATACTTTTAAGAGAAATGTTTACTTCGTCTGGTGTTCTTCACTTGTGTCTACCGAAAAGTTATCTATTGGTAGTATTGTGTTTGATGCATACAATTCTTTGAAAATTCTTCAACTTTCTTCACCATTCCATTTCTTCATTTAATGACTTCATAGTTTTTGTCTTTCAGTAATATAATTGGTTGCTTTTATAGTGCAATTTTATTACGGGCCTGTTTCAGATTTTTTACTTTTTTGATGGTTTCTTTGAACTGATCCATGTTCCTCTTTCTATTTCATATTTCCTAGGTCATATTTCCTAGGTTTTACTTTCATCTTTTTTTCTTCTTTTCATGAGCTCGAGGGTCATTTTGAATATTTGTTGGCACTGGTTGTATTAGTTTTCCCTACTACCTCTGCTGATTCTCTCAGCATTTTTGTTAGTCTATCATTCAGCTCATCAGTGTCACAACATAACTTAGAGCCTGAAATCTGATCAAATGATTGTTAATAATTTACTGGTTTGTTTTGCTTCAACAGGTCTTTTACCACCAGTGTATTAATTGTATGACAAAATAAAAACTGGTAAACATTTTCATGAAAATAAGGTAGAGTTTTTATGCCCCCCTCCCCCCCAAAAAAAAAAAAAGAAAAAAAAAAACTAGAGACTGAAAGCCAGTCAAGTTGTTTTTTACACGAAAAACGAACATCAGAGAGGCAAACTCGGGATCTATTTATCTGCAGATCTCTGGGGACATTGCGTTTATAATATTGGTGGCCATAGACACCGGGAAACAGACTGAAGAAGACTGTTTCACAACTGAATTGTTGCATTGCATAGGAAGATGGTGAGAGTGTAATGCTAGACGGGTACTAAGTTTCAAATGTAACGGAGGAGGGATGCGAGCATACAGTTAAGAAGAACAATGACCATTAAATACCAGTAGTTAAGGGATAAAACACTGTAATGAAGAGAGAGAGAGAGAGAGAGAGAGAGAGAGAGTTATGGGATGAGCCCTATGCAACACCACTAGGCTACTGATAGGAGGAGAACAGGGGCCGATCATTGTAAACTTCAACGTACTGTTACGTTCGCGTCCCATACTGCCACAGGCTCCAACAGCAGTAGTACAGTATAGGAAGGACGTTGTCCAGTGAGTTGTTCTTCCTATGTTCAGCCTTAGGTGTACAGTACACAAGATCAGCTGAGGCGAAACTAAACACTGGCTCCTTAAAGTTCACTGTCTTTATTTTTCAAGTAATTCCACTTAATGCTTTCCAACTTCACTTCACTGTTCTCACAAGCACTGGAGCTATACAGACTTTACTAACTGCTATTACACTTGATGCTTGACAACACTCCACTGTTATTATAAGTTCTGATGATATACAAACTTCAATAAACACTTCACTGTTTTCACAAGCACCAAAAAATATACAAACTACACTGACACTGCACCGATACTCAAACTTAAGTGAAAACTGAACTTCACTCAAACTGAACTGAAACCCAACTGAACTTGAGACAGTCTCTTCCCAAACCTTATATAACCTTGCATTATTCGGGAATCTTCTTCATTCTACGAGAACAACAGTTGCCAACTCGGAGATATCACACATGCCAGAGTTGTCTTACATTACATAACACTCTAAATCATTTTCCATACGAACTTAAATTACATAATTTAACAAGCAATCACTTAAATAAAACATTATAAAGAAAAAGAGTACAAAAATTAATGTACAACTTACGAAATAATTACGCTCACTAACAGCAGGCAAACCAGCAACTATGACTCGTACCGAAACCACTGTAAACATTGGGAAACATCGAGAGACATCTCGGCACCTAAATGGCAAATCTTGCTTCTTAACAGTACCAACGAAATGTCATTACCCTGGAAAGGAAGTAGTTTGCCACTCCTAAACGCTGTTTAGTGACTGTGGGTCCCAGACATAGAATGAGGCAGGGTGTGCCCATCTACACACATAATGACAACAGAAATACGAGTACTTAAACTGAGACCATACCAGCATAGGCCACATCACTGACGGGAACTCCCACCATCTGACATACTCGTGCTGTGGGTAACAGTACCATCATAATCATTCAAAAATTTCTGTTTCTCCCACCTACCTGTACAGACTGTCCTGCTTCATCTAACAAGCCAACCATGCCTGGAAATTAGTCTTAGTTCAGTGGCTTCACGTCGTTGGTAAAAGCCACGAAAACGTTCAGGGGATTCCAGGGATGCTACTTGAAAAATGGTATCACGGCATTGGCTTGTATGAAAACACAAAATCCAGCTTGTTTAGTCAGCAAGTGGAGTATTTCTTTGGGCCAGTGATAATGTCGTGCATTCAGACCACGTGGGACTGGGGACTGAATTCCATCCAGGATGGTGGCAAGTGTCCTAACACTGGGTGACAAGTGTGGGAACTGAGGAGAGGCTTTTTGGCAGTGTTTCAATTGTTCGTGTTTCTGAGTGAGATGGCATCAAAAGATTCCTCACAACCTTGAGAATGAACTGTACCTTCCAGTTTCCAGCATCCCTGATGGTGCCTTCCGGTAGGCTGCAACATCAGTTGAACAGGGCTCTGGAGCTTCTGTCTCGCCAGTACTCAGGACCTCTTCCTGACCATTTCCCTTTGCTGAACATTTTTTGAGTTTTCTTTAACACAGCGAGTAAACCAGTATACTCCCATCATACCTGTACCTCCAACTGTCTACACCACACTGCATACACATTAGACATCACATCATGTACTTCCATCCCTCCTTAGCAATGGCCACTGCAGTGTTAACAGCGAATTCGGTGGTACATCCAACTGCCACCATTGACATGTCCTCCTGGCTGTAAGCAAGCGGCTGTGCCGACAGCGGTTATTGCAAACACAGTCCGAGCTCATCAGTGGAGAAGTGCAGGTTTGGCCTTATACTTATCGGTAACAAACGTCCGTGGTCTTAGTAACAATCTCGTCAAAATCTTCTGCAGGGGTATCCTCTAATTTATAACAAAGTGCGACGAAATCCTTCATCATCTTTAAACATACTACAGCAGGTGCGTAGCACCCATCTAGCAACAAACTCTCATTCCTTTTCTGTCCAACTCATTTAAGCAGGAGGTAGCCGTTACTTCCAATCCTTCATGTATGTAATATGTCAGCACTGGAACTGTCATCCTCTATGTGTATTTCCTACTGTCTATGACCTCCAGTCTTTCAAACGCAGGGTGCCCAGCATCCCGAATGAACAGATCTTGAATTTGATTCTCTGTTTTTTTTTTTCCTTAGAGTGAACAATCTTTCAGGCTACTGGCCTTTGGTTTCTCCTACCATGCATAAAAAAATAATCTGAATTCTCTCCCTTTTTCCACTAGTCTGTATCTCCTCTAGCCCTATTCCTCATACAAACCTAAATCTTCCCCTCTATTGACTTATCAACATTTACTTTCCTTGGCTACCATCTCATAAACCGTAACAAGGGTGGCACCTGATGTTATATCATACTGGAACATGCACTTGATGCTATTTTAAATTTCATTTCAGATAAATTTTATTGCTCATTATACAAACGAAATTGGCTAAATAAACCAACTGTATCTGCATACTTTATTGCTCCCCCCAGTGCGTCATTAGAATCCATCATATCTGACTCCATATCCACACAGTTGACCAGCCTCAACCTCATCCTTACCACGGAAAATACCGTTTTAGGTGATTTTAAAATCCAAAATGTTGAATGGTAATTGCATTCTGCCACGACTGACGATATTGGTCTAGAATGGGAGATGTTTGAAGAATCGATTATTCACACAGTTGGTAGAACACAATCGGTAAACTGTAGCCCCAGTCGAGCAAGGCAGTACTTCCAAGGTGGATGGAAAGCTGATGACAGGGAGAGCTGGAGCTCCCGTTTCATCAGCCCTCGGGACTAGTTCCTGACCATTCCCCTTTGCGAACATTTTCAGTGTTTCAGTTACACAGAGAGTAGGCCAGCATGCTCTCCAGTACAAGTTTGTCCAACTGTCAACATCAGTCTACATGCACAGGACACACTACACTACATTTTCAAAATTAAAGAAAAATGGTGAACTATAACCATGCCTCGGAGTCCCCAGCAGAGGGGGGGACATAAATGCCCCCACCATCCGCTCCACTCCCGGTGATGACTCTACATGCCTGGAACCACTGTCTAACTCACTTCTTCACATCTGCAACATTCGCGGCCTTTCCTCAAACTTTTTCTCCGTTGAACACCACCTCTCCTTCTTTAAACTTCACCTTCTCTTCTTAACGAGACTCAGCTGTCTGAGGCAACTGACAGCAAACCCTTTTCTGTATCCTCCTACATTCTCTACACTCATTTCAAAGTCAAAAGTGGCTGTTGTGTATATGTACACAACACTCTATCTTGCTCTCGTGGTCCTGAATTTGATTCTTCTGAATTCTCTACACTCTGGCTTCGGCTCTCCTGTCATTCTCTGACTAAATATGTCTGCGCTGTTTACTTATCTCCTAATCCTACTGACTGTCAAAAATTCTTTGACTATCTTACTTCTATGATGGAACACATTCTATCCATTTCTCCTTTCTCTGAAATCTCCATTCTAGAAGATTTCAGTGTTCACCACCACCTTTGGCTTTCCTCTCACTTCACTAATCCACCTGGTGAAGAAGCCTACATCTTTTCTACACTTATTCACCTAGAGCAGATTGTACAGCATCCTACCCGTATCCCTGACCACCTTGGAGAGAGCTCCAACATATTTGACCTCTTCCTTACAATTAATCCTTCTGCTTACACTGTTAATCTTTTCTCTCCGTTGGGTTCCTCCGATCACAACCTCATTACCTTAACCTCTCCTATTGTTCCAGTATGGCCTCCGGACCCTCCAAGGAAACGTCATCTGGCACTTCGGAGATGCGGATTGGGAGGCCCTCTGGCAGTGCTTATTTGATTTTCCCTGGAATGATTATTGCTTCCATGGCCGGAAGCCATCTGGGTGTGCCTTGCTGCAGTACAGAGGTTATTCTCTCGGGCATGGAAGCATACACTCCTTTCTCATATCCTTTGACTATTACAAGAAAGCCTTGGTTTAATCGCGTTTGATCTAATGCTGTCTGCAACAAGGAGAGGGCCTATAAAAGGTACCAGAGCCAACCCACCCCTGAATCACATTTTTTTTATGTTTCTGCCCAGAATCGTGCTAAGCTTGTTCTTCACTCTGCTAAAAATAATTTCATCCATACTATATGCTCTCAACTCTCCAACTGAAATTCTTCCAGCTCCTTCTGGCACCTTGCCAAAAACCTTTCCTCAACTTTACCTCATCATCCTTCCCTCCTTTTTTCTACTCAGATGGCTCTGTAGCTATTTCTTCTACTGATAAAGCAGATTTTTCCCCTCAGACTTTCTCCTCCAATTCCACATTATACGATGCCAGTGCTGTTCCTCCACCATTTCCCCCCTCTGACCTCCTCATGGCTGACACTAAAATTTCTTCAGTGGATGTATTTTCTGCCATCACTGGCCTCAGTACTAATAGGGCATTATGGGCCTGATGGAGTCCCTCCTGTTGTCCTCAAGAACTGTGCTTCTGTGCTTACACCCTGCCTAGGTAAACTCTTTCACCTTTGTCTTCCAAATTGTACCTTTCCTTCTTGCTGGTAATTTCCTCTCATTCATCCAGTCCCAAAGAAGGGTGAGCATTCCCAATCCTCAAACTATTGTCCAATTGCTTTAACATTCTGTGTCGCAAAAGTTTTCAAGTCTATTTTTAACAAAGAAATTTTAAAGCATCTTCCCTATCACAACCTTCTTTCTGATTGTCAGTATGGGTTCCGTCAGGGACGCTCCACTGGCGACCTTCTCACCTACCATTCAGACTCCTGGTCATCCTCCTTTCAGGACTTTGACTAAAGCTTTGCTATTGCACTTGACACCTCGATGGCTTTCGATTGAATCTGGCATAAATCTTTAATTTCCTAACTGCCCTCTTACGGTTTCTATCCTTCTATCCGTGCCTTCATCTCTAGCTTCCTTTCTGGTCGTTCTCTAGCTGCTGTTGTAGACGGCCATCGTTGGTCTCCTAGCTCTATCGACGGTGGTGTTCCTCAGGGCTCTATCCTATCACCAACTCTCTTCCTTTTATTCATCAATGATCTTCTAAGCTGTACATCTAACCCTATCCAGTCGTAAGCTGATGATTCCACCCTTCAACTTTCCATTTGGTTTCTGCAACGCCCATCTCAGCAGTTACTTCAACAAACAAAGGATGAGGCTATGACACACCTAATGTCTGACTTGGCTCATATCTCTGACTGAGATAAAAATAATATTGTTTTAATGCATGAAAGACTCAGTTTTTACATATATCAACCCGTCAAAATCTTCACAGGAGTACCCACTAATGTTTAATAATATCCAGCTCAATCCTGTGTCATCCTTGAACATGCTTGGGGTTTCATTCACTCGGGACTTATCTTGGAAAGATCATATTGCATCTCTTGTAAAATCTACTTCCAAGAGATAAGGTGTGCTAAACCGACTCCGTGCCTTTTCTTTACCCCTGTACAGTTGTTGACTTTATACATGAGTTTTATTCGCTCATATTTAGAGTACCGTACAACTCTCATGTGTGGGGAGGCTCCCCACATACAGCTCTTCTCAATAGAGTGGAGTCAAAGGCTTCTCGTCTCATTAACTCTCCTCCTCTTACTGGCTCCCTTCAACCTCTGTCTCATCACTGCACTGGTGCCTCTTTATCTCTTTTCTATCACTACTTCAGTTGTCACTGCTTCTCTGAACTGTCTGCTTGCATCCCTCAACTTCTACAACGAGTGCGTAGCACCCGTCTAGCAACAAACTCTCATCTCTTTTCTGTCCAACTCTCTAATGCAAGAGTTAACCGTTACTCCCAGTCCTTCATTTATGCAACAAGTCAACTCTGGAACTGTCTCCCTCTGCCTGTATTTCCTACAAATGCAGTGTGTCCAGGCATCTCGAAATGAACGGATCTTGAATTTGGCTCTTTTTTGTATTGTTTTTTTTTTTTTTATTGGAAGGATTTGTGTTGTGGGCTCAGCCTTTGGATCCTTCTTCCTCACATTAAAAATATATATATATATATATATATATATATATATATATATATATATATATATATATATATATATATATATATATATATATATATATATATATATATATATATATATATATATATATATATATATATATATATATATATATATATATATATATATGTATATAATACCTGATAATCCTGACCACAGTGCCTGTCTCTAGGACCTATTCCTAACAAATCTGTCACCATTTGGATCCTCCGACCACAGTGTCATCAAAGCCTCAATAGTCAGTTGCATTTGGATCCTCCGACCACAATCTCATCTAAGCCTCAATAGTCAGTTGCCCTGAACCTCCCCGTTCTGGTCCAGTTAGGGTTATCATGTGGCACTTTGATAGGGCAGACTGGGATGGCTTTAGAAATTATCTTGTTGTTCCACACCAGTCTTTCTTCCCCACTGATATGAATTCTGCCCAGTCCCACATTAATGACTTAATCCAAGGTGTTATGGAATATTTCACACCCAACCAACAATGGCTTGACAGCATCTGTGCCAGAGGAAAGACCCAAAAGTCCTTAGCATACAACTTTTACTTAAAATTATAAACAAACAAACCCCTTACTCAATTAATTTCTTTATTTTTATGCAAGGAAGAAGAAAGAAAAGGCCAGAGGCCTGCAAATTGCTCTCTCCATGAAGAAAAACAAAAGCAAGATAACGGAGACCCAAATTCAAGATCCATTCATTTCGAGATGCCTGGACACACTGCGTTTGAAAGACTGGAAATCGTAGACAGTATGAAAAACAGACAGAGGGAGACAGTTCCAGAGTTGACCTGTTGCATACATGATGGACTGGGAGTAACGGTTAACTCTTGCATTATAAAGTTTAACAGAAAAGGATGAGAGTTTCTTGCTAGACGGGTGCTACATGCCCGCCGCACTGGTGGAGGGATGCAAGCAGACAGTTCAGAGGAGCAGTGGTCATTGAAGCAGCGATAGAAAAGAGATAAAGATGCAACAGTGCGGAGAAGAGACAGAGTTTGAATGCAGCCAGTAAGAGAAGGAGACTTAATGAGACGAAAAGCCTTTGACTCCACCCTGTTGAGTTTCATAAGAGTTGTACATTACACAGGGGAGAATAAAACCCATGTAT
The DNA here is from genome assembly GCF_032717465.1 of Coenobita brevimanus. NCBI lineage: Eukaryota > Metazoa > Arthropoda > Malacostraca > Decapoda > Coenobitidae > Coenobita > Coenobita brevimanus. The sequence continues at coordinate 58,284,604 of NC_136993.1, read as the reverse complement.
AGAGTCAACAACTGTGCAGGGGTAAAGAAGGCACGGAGTCGGCTTAGCACACCTGATATCTAGGAGACAGATTTTACAAGAGAGGTAATATGATCTTTTCAGGATATATCCCCAAGTATGTTTAAAGATGATTCAGGATTTGGCTCGATATTGTAAATAATCAGAGGGTACTCCTGTGGAAGAACTAAGATTTTGATGTATTAAAAACAACAAGGTTATTTTTTCCCAAATCAGAGATATGAGCCAAGTCCGACATTAGGTAAGCCAAAGCCTCATCCTTTGTTTGTTGAAGTATCTGCTGAGATGGACGCTGCGGGAAGTGAATGTAAAGGTGAAGGGTGAAGTGAACAGCGTATAAGAGGATAGGGTTCGATTTACAGCTTAGAAGGTCATTGGTGAATAAAGAAAAGGGAATTGGTTATAGGACAGAACTGCAAGAAACACCACTATTGATAGGTGCTGGAGAAATATGGTAGCCGTCTACAACAACAGCTATAGAACGTCCAGAAAGGAAGCTAGAAATGAAGGCCCAGACAGAAGGATAGAAACCTTAAGAGGGTGGTTAGGATATTAAAGATATATGTTAGACTCGATCGAAAGCCTTTAAGATGTCATGTGCAATGGTAAAGCTTTCGCAAAAGTCCCGAGAAAAAAGGAAGACGATGAGTCTCAAAGGTAGATGAGAAGATCACCAATAGAGCGTCCCTGACAACCCATACTGACAATTAGAAAGAAGCCTGTGATTGGAAAGGTGCTTTAAATTTTTCGTGGTAAGAATATACTCGAAAACTTCTGACACACAGGACTTTTAAGCAAATGGGCGATAGAGAGCTTGGAGTGGTCACCCTTCTTTGGGACGGGCTAAATGATAGCATACTTCCAGCAAGAAGGAAAGGTACAAGTTGAAAGACAACGACGAAAGAGTTTATACTGGCAGGGGTGTAAGCACAGATGCACAGTTCTTGAGGATAACAGGAGGAGTCCCATCAGGCCCACACGCCTTGTTAGGCCAGTGATGTCGTGATGGCAGAAAATAAATCAGTTGAAGAAATTTTTATGTCAGTCATGAGGAAGTCAGAGAAGGGAAGAGATGGAGGGACAGCACCGAAATCGTCAGAGGTGGAATTCGAGGAGAAAGTCAATGCGAAGAATTCTGTTGTTGTTTTCAAAAGTCACCAAATTAAATGCTGGGGCAAGTGAGCATGGACGTGACAAATTTACTACATGACGGTATTGTGATACCAACTCTAACATATGGAAGTGAAGCTTGGACGTTGTTGGATGGACACAAGTGAAGGGTGAGAGCAGTGGAAATGAGTTATTTAAGAGGAGCCTGTGGAGTCACATGGAGAGACAGGCTGACAAATGAGGATATAGAGAAGCATTGTCGTGTGGATGTGGATGTGATAGGAAGCGTTAGGAGGAATACACTGAGGTGTTTGGCCATGTGAAGAGGATGGAGGGTGAAAGCCTGACGAAGTAAGTGTATGTGAGTGAGGTGGAGGGGGGGGAGAGGGAGGGGGAGGCCGAGGATGAGATGGAGGAATGGGGTGGAGAGGTATATGAGAGAGGGGGATGTGAGTTGGGAGCAGGGCAGTGAAATGGCGGGGACAGGGCGACGTGGAGGCGATTTGTTTGTGGCCACCCCGAACGGGATTGAGGCGTCTGGCGATAGATAGAGAGACAGATAGATAGATGAAGATCGTAATTGGGGTATGTACAAGAAGGCTTTTTACTAAAAAGAAAGGAAAGTGAAGTACCCTTCTAGGCTTTGGGGTAACAATGTGATACTGTGTGCGGGGCATAAGATGGAATCCCAGCCAGGGCAGTGGTATAACAAGTTTCATTTTGTCTTTGCTACATTAGCAAAGTCAGTGTCGGTATAAACAGAGTTGGTGAAAGATACTCCACCGTGACAAGAGGAGATATTTCTTTCTTACTGGACAGCTTTCTGAATAATCCGTTTAAAGGCGCCATGGAACTGGAGAAGTTCGCATGGTGTTTTCAGATTTACAAATCAAATGATATTTTTTTAGATAAATATGGGCCGCTAGTAGTTTCTCCTAAAACTCACTCGGCTTTGATGAGGTGTGCTAAGAGCATGTCACTAGGACTGCTAAAGGTTCTCATGTCTCTGAGTCTTTAGCAATTGACCCTGGACTCCCCCCCCAAAAAAAAAAAAAAAAAAAAAAAGTTGTCATGAACGTTCTCTCCAACAATGAGCACTGAAACACCTAGGTAAGTATTTCAGTCAATTTATTCTCCTTTCACTTTCCAGACAAAGATGACCAGACCCATTATCCAGTGAGATGGAATGAAGCAGCATGCAAAATGCCTTCCATACGACAGATAATCCCCAGATCATTGTTTCACCCGCAACTTTGTTAAGAGATACCACAAATGCCTGCCGCCTCTCCACTTTTTAACAAAGCCACTGCCTTCTTGATTTTGTCTAAGAAAAGCATGGCATCATATGCTTTGGGGATAGCAGCTAGTGGCAGCACACCAGCTAATGTATGCTCTGTAGAGAAGGATTCTTTCATTTCCAGCTAAGTAACTGACCCAACTAGCGTTATATGCACTCACCTCCGATAATAACCATCCATCTGTTGTTCAGACACAATTAACCTTAAACGCAGCCTTGTAGTGGATTTCTTTCAGAATTCCATAATCAGGCAACAGACCATTTGATTGTGGGCAGCCCCCTACCTCACTGTTAGGGACTTTATTTACTTCCTGGAATTGACACACAATAGGTTAATTATTAACTACAGTACTGTCATTATTTAATAGTGACACTGCTTGGTTACAATCTGGAAACAGGTCACAGAAATAATTATTGCATTTTTTAATATTATTTAGTACTACCATTATTTGTTTAAATCTACAAACATATCAAGCATAAGTGTTGGAATAATTCGTTCGTATCTGGTATACAACCTAAACTAATGATAGCTTAGATTAGTGTGGCTGACAGTGATGTAACTAGTGGGCTCTGATAATCTATCAGTAAGATTTCCTTTTTAATGTTTCATCTCAAAACCATCCTGGTTGTTGCTGTCCCATTCTTCATATCTGGCAGTGATTCGGGTTCCTGCTTCCGTCTTCTACTCAGTCATAAAATACTACATTAAGTAAATACACAAAGAAACACAACCAACCAACAAACTAACTAACTGAACAAAGACAATTGATAACTGACTGATTCACCAAATCATAACTGGTGACGCAACTGCCAACATTATATGATGCCGGATGTCAGATTAAACACGAGTATCAAGAGAGAATAAAAACAGACAATAAATAATAGCCACAATATAATAAAAAAAAACATTGTACAAATTAGCCTAATTACCTCTGCAAAGGAGAGGGTTCTCCCTTCAATACAACGGGCACCCTCCTCAAACAATGACGAAAAACAGTACAGTTCGTCACCTACCCCATGCTCGGCTCGAAGAGGTACTTCTGCATTAAAACTCCGGTCACCTGTCCTGTTTGTCTCCTCACACTCTGGAAGTCAGTGTGACTGACCTGCAGCAAACGATTGATATGACATATCTATGACCAGATAAGACGTCATTGCCAGTTGCTGCACATTCACTACGCCGATTTTACACGAGGATGGATAGAAAAGTGAGAAAGGCGACAGAGCTTTTGATGCACAAATCCCCGAAACTAGGGCACTCCACTAACAAGTACTTAACAGTCAACGGGACCAAAGAATTATCACAGAAACGAGTGGAACCCTTTCTCATTTTAAAGCCATGAGAGAACCTGTGCAGTTAATGTGAAGGCGGTACAAAGTAGTCTCCTAGCGGAAAGGCAATTCCTTTTAACTTACAACTGAAACTGTGACCTTCACTGTAAATTCAGCGACTGGCTGTGGAAACTAAGGAGAAGAATAGATACACTGTAAATACTTGAATGTCTGCATTCATGACCCTCGTCCAATACACAGCCGTTAAACTAAGTGACTGACTTGCGAGGATAATATTTAACAAAAATTTCTGAGGATTACTGAAATAGCTTGGGCCAAGGTCGTGAGGTTAATCAGAGAACGGAGCGCTTGGCATCTGGGATGCAGGCCAAGCGTGATTCTGATTGCACCACCTAATCCAAGTGACTGGTTGACAAGCCAATTTCATCAAGGATTTGTGTGTACCAGACACTGAAAAACGCCTATCAATCATTCACTTATTTATCCCTTTACATACACTGTCCCTATTTCATTTCTATCTATGCATTTAGAAATCCAGGTCTCTGTTTCGGTTCCAACGATCCCTTTAGAAATCCAGGTCCCTATTTTAGGTCTAATAATCCCTTTCACATCCATGTCCTCATTTCATTTCCAACAGTCCCTTTCGACAACCAGATCCCCATATCAGTTTTAATAAGTTCTAACCATCCCTTTACAAATACAGGTTGCTGTTTGTTTATCGTGTGAACAGTCTGGGGCAGAGAGACCCCGTTTGTTAGTTAATACAGATTTGTGTTTATCAACGGCACTTAATTAAGGTAGATAACCATTATGGGAAGATCAGCTATCCTTTTCTACTCCCATCTTGCCGTTAAATAAGAAACCTTATGACCATGCCTATTAAGTGCATGTGTATCATACGGGATGATGACAGTTTTATTTTATGGTTCTCTCTTCCTTCCAATACGTCACCTAACGATGGACATTACATCTAGGTAACCAACAGCAGCACCGGTCGGTGAGGAGAGTCAAGGAGGAATTAAACTTTGTCCAACAGTTTGACCTGTTAGCGAACCTAACTTGAGGTTTTCAGATTTATGAACTGGGTATGCTACGATTGCAATGGCTCTTCGTCAACCTTAATAAGAGTTCTTCTCTGACTTCTTCAATTTAAAAAATAATACAGGTTCCATACGTTGCATATGTTCTAACAGTGCTTCTCCTAACAGAGTGCCGACAAGCAGGGTGCAGCATGACTGCCATTTCCTTCTTGCTGCTTCTGTTGATGTCTGAGGCTGTGTGTGGTCAGGCAACTTCCCGGCTCATACCATCTTCAGGTAGGTTCTCCATACTCAAGAGGATTGCTTACATAAGTCTATATCTTCCCGCAGATACATACTGGATCCTAATTGCACTGCGATCTCAACAGGAGCAAAGGGGAAACAAACATGTCCATGAGTCTGTCCAGTCCGTGCATTGAATCCCGGTTTTTCCCAGTCCGAGCTGGGAATGCTACCCAGTGCATTTCCACCTCCCACAGAGAGAAACATTCTCTTGATTTCCCTTCAAATCTCACAACCTATAAGATTTTTTAAAAGTCTTGCTGTACTAGATGAATATATTTAGCTTCAGGGGAGACTTCTTTTTCTAAGGAGGAATGAAGTTATACTGTACTCTAATTCCTTCCACTGGAAGAACATATGCTAACTAGAACGGCACTCATGAGAGCGCATACTTCCACCAAGGTCCAACATGCAGTTCCTTTTCATTCAGTCAAGTCTAATCCAATATGGCAAAAGACTACCTCCCTTTAAAGCATATTTAAATCCGCTAGATACGGAATTTTATATGGATCCTCGCCAAACTGTACACATTCGTAGATACCAACATCCTAAATATGCCTGATTTTTTTTATCATCACGATCCATGCAATATTCACTGAAAATTTTACGAATATGTCGAAAAACGCCCTATCTCTCAGTGTTAAAGAAAGTGAAAAATTATCCTGGATCCGCAACTTTACAAGGATCCGTACCAAAATTTAATGTAGTCTATTCTGGGCTAATGCCCATTCTTCTACCAAGTTTCGTGGAAATTCGTCCAGGAATTTTTGTGTAATCTTGCTCACAAACCAACCAACCAACAAACAAACAAACGGATACGAGTGAAAAGATATTACTGTGTGTGTGTGTGTGTGTGTGTTAATTAGTTTTTTATGAAAAAAAAAAAAAAAAAAAAATCTATTTTTTCCAGAGATTTCGATGCGACCTGTGCAAGGCATCTGAAGAATCAAGTTCATGTGTCCTCAAGGCTTTCTCCTTATATCAACCTTTAAAAGAAAAGATTGAATGGAGGGGAGGGTTAGCGCCATTATGTGATTGGTTAGGTGTGCTAGGAAGTGGGGGTATGTGTTTGGTCAGGTGGTGGATTGCAACAGCGTACTGTTGCCTATGGTTTTATTAGATGTTACCAACGAATCCATTACAGCTCTGTTTCCACTTTCATAGTTTCGTGTGACTGATGCTGGTGAATTGACTGCACGAACCTCTGATTTGGCATTATTCATTCATTCATTGCCAGACGCCATGTATCCCAAACGGGGTGGGCAAGGGCTCAGAGTTAATTGTGCAATAAGAGTGGTAAACTTGGAGTTTTAGTGAGCTCCATACCTTTCTCCCAAAGCTCAACCTTTGGGATATTCTTTTCGTTGAAACTGATATAAATAAATACCTGAAGCGACCTTAAACTATCATATCGTATATACTGCGTAGTGGAACCACTGCATCTGCATTGGAAGTAAGCCTGAACTGATTCTATTGTTGCATATTTCGAAACTTATAAATTTCAACATTATCTAATATGTTGTTAGATAACATTCATCTCTCATTATCTTCAAAGCTGCTAGGTGATGATGCTTGTAAAATGAATCATGTTCTCAGGAAAAAAAATCTCTAAAGGTTAAGAGCTTTAGCAAAGAGACAAAAAAAATATGACAGCCTTTTTATCTTCATCGGGGACAGAGGCTGAAACTTCTGCATTCTTCAATGTTTCAGATAACAGTGATCTACTGGCAAGTGCAGTCAAAATGGTTAGCTTGGTGTTGATGGATAATTCGCAGGCCAAGTGCATGTCAATCATACTCACTGACGGCTCCACATCTTATTCATCCATATACGAGGTAAAGTGAAGCACAGAACAAGTGAACACATGACTGATCAGTCCTCTGAGAGAGTTCACATTACAGTATAACAGCCATTAGTAGCCAAGAATGTACTGTTTGTTACAAACTATATTTATAATAGTTCAATACGATTTTCATATGAGGATGAAATATATTCTCCATGCTGTATATTACAAGACGCACCTGAGGATGTAGCGGGGTTATTATAGTTGTTCGCGATTTCTATTTTTTCCCAACAGGCTTGTTTACAAAACCACCGCAATACCTGGAAGGCATTTTGAAGTGACTGAATGGGTTCTTAGCAGATACCCGACGAATTTAGCAACGATATCTTTCTTTGTGTTGACCATTGGAAACCCACGATTAGTGGTATGGTTGTTTGGATGACACAGCATGACTGTATGTACAGTACTCCTGTGCAATAGCTGAAATATTACATTTCTAATGATTACTAACCCCTCACTTTTCGGATCCAAGATGAAGCCCAGCCACTGCTATTTCGTGCCTGCCTCATAACTATTTGAAATGTCATAAACAATGACTGGCTCATGCCATTAACAATGGTGCAGGTTGGGCCCTCAGTGATTCAACCTTTCGTTTTGCAAAATTACTTAAATACATCCCATAAACACAGGATGCCTGAAAAAATTTCATAACTGAAGTATTAATATCTTATCCTTCCAGTGAATGAATTTATATATACCAGTGCATAATTCAGTCTCTGACCACATCCCGTAGGGGCCATCTCCCCACGTATTTTTCCACAGTGGACCTGCACTGTAATTTCCCCATGGGTCTAATTTCCCTCATGGACCTATTTTCTCATCAGAGTAATTGAATCTCCCCATGGACCTGTTTCTAACCATGGATCTATTTCCCCCATTAACCTACTTTTACCCGTGATACCAACAGTATGATTCCATGTGGGCCCTTTCCCCCATGGACGTATTCGCCAATGACCAGTTTTCCCTAGATGGACCTATTCCAACTGTGGACCATCTCAACAGTGTATCTATTTTACAATCCTACATGTTCACCCACTGTAATAATTCAGTAGATGCATGACTCACCAATTTCCCCAGAGGGAGAGAGAGATAGAGAGTGCAGGTGTTATGTTTTACTCAGTGTGTGTGTGTGTGTGTGTGTGTGTGTGTGTGTGTGTGTGTGTGGAACAGCAAAGGTGTTGACTTGTTAATTTCGATAATCAGTTTTAAGCTCTCAGGGCTGTCATAGTTAAACAGAGCAGTTTTTACACAAATTAGACCAAACATGGGGGAAGGATTAAGACAGTGGCAAGAACGAAGTGATCTAATTTCGAGAACAATTAGTCAGTGGTCAAAGCCACAGGACTAGGTGAAAGTTTGTCCTTGTGTTTGAGTGGCAATAGGATAAATAAAACAGCTTTGACATTATATGAACCACACCTGGTGGCAGGGCTAGGGATCACCGATAGCGTTGATCTGTTGATTTTAATAACAATAGGTCAGGTGTGAAGGTCACACAGCACGGTGAACTTAAAACCTTTTATTTCCAGTACAGACAAAAGATGAGTCAGATTTCAGGGTAAGGTAAGGGCAAAGAGTGTTTGCTAACAGTTATATGTCAAGGTCACACAGAAAAGTCAAAAGTCAAGGACACTTGGTATTTAACTTGGGTATGATCTAGTTTGGACCAATATTAGTGTATTGGTAAGCATTAAAGTCAGGAAAGGATGAAGTAATTGATTTGAAGAGCAATCTTTAGACCAACTGGAGGTCACGAATGTTGTTCTCTTTGAGGGTTTCTTGTGTTATTATAATATGTAGTACACAAGGGTTGTAAGAAATGATTTTTATTTTTTTTATGCAAGGAAGAAGGGACCACAGGCTAGAAGACCCCAAATTGTTCCCTTAAGAAATACAAAAACAAAAACAAGAAAACAGAGAGCCAAATTCAAGATCCATTCACTTCGAGATGCCTGGACACGTTGCTTTTGAAAGACTGGTGTTCATAAGCAGTAGGAAATAAAGAGAGAGGGAGACAGTTCCAGAGTTGACTTGTTGCATACGTGAAGCCCTGGGAGTAACGGTTAACTCTTGCATTAGAGAGTTGGACAGAAAAGGGATGAGAGCTTGTTGCTAGACGGGTGCTACACACCTGCAGTAGTGGTGGAGGGATGCAAGCAGAGAGTCCAGAGGAGCACTGACCATTAAACCAGCGATAGAAAAGAGATAAAGATGCAACAGTGCGACGAAGAGACAGAGATTGAAGGGAGCCAGGAAAAGGAAGAGAGTTAGAGACAAATAGCCTTTGACTTCACCTTGTTGAGAAGAGAAGAATGTGGGGAGCCTCCCCACACATAAGAGTTGTATTCTACACAGGGGCGAATATAACCGTGTATAAAGTCGGTATTTGTGCAGGGGTAAAAAAAGCTTGGAGTCGGCTTAGCATACATAATCTCTTGGAAGCAGACTTTACAAGAGATGTAATAATTATGTTCTTTCCAAGTTTGTTTAAAGATGATGCAGGATTGGGCTGGGGTTGTAAAGAGTTAGAGGGTACCCCTGTGGAAGATATTGTCGGGGTGATGGATGTAAGAACGTTTTTGATGCATTAATAACAATAAGATTATTTTTACCCCAGTCAGAGACATGAACCAAATCATATATTAGGTGTTGTACCATAGCCTCATCTCTTGTTTGTTGAACTAACTGCTGAGATTGACGCTGTGGGAAGCGAGTGGAAATTGAAGTTTGGAGTCATTATTGTATGAGTGGATAGGATTAGATGTACAGCTTAGAAGGTCGTTGATGAATATACGGAAGAGAGTTGGTGATAGAACAGAGCCCTGAGGAACACCACTATTGATAACACTACGAGAAGATCAGTGGCCGCCTACAAGAAGAGCTATGGAATGACCAGAAAGGAAGATAAAGATGGAGGCACAGATAGGGTAGAAACCGTAAGAGGGCATTTGAAAATTAAAGAATTATTCTAAACTCGATTGAAAGCCTTTAAGATGTCAAGTGCAATGAAAAAGCCATCACCAATGTCCCGAAATGAGGATAACCAGGAGTCTGAAAGGTAGGTTAGAAGATCTATAGTGGAGCATCCCTGGCGAACCTAATGCTGACGACAAGAAATTTGTGATAGGAAAGATGCTTTTATTTTTGCTGTTGTTAAAAATAGGCTCAAGAACTTTTGAAACACAGGATGTTAAAGCAATTATAGGCAATGGTTAGAGGGATGGGAATGGTCACCTTTCTTTGGGCCTGGCTGAATGAGAGCAAATTTCCAGCAAGGAGGAAAGGTGCAAGTTGATAGACGAAGGCAATAGAGCTTACCTTGGCAAGATGTAAGCATAGAATCACAGTTTTTGAGGACAGCAGGAGAGACTCTAGCAGGCCCATATGCTTTGTTAGTATTGAGGCGAGGATGGCAGAAAATACATCAATTGAAGAAATTTTATTATCAGCCATGAGGAAGTGATGGAGGAACAGCACTGGAATCATGTAAGGTGAAACTGTAGGAAAAAGTCTAAGCAAAGAGTTCTGCTTTAGCAGAAGAAGAAATAGCTTCAGAGCCATCAGAGTGGAAAAGAGGAGGGAAGGATGATGAGGTAAAGTTATTAGAACGGTTTTTGGCATGGTACCAGGAGGAGTGGGAGGAATTTGAGATATAAAGTTCAGAGCATTTAGTATGAATGGAATTATTTTTAGCAGAGCGAAGAGCAGACTTAGTACAATTCCGGGCAGAAACATAAGAGAGATGAGATTCAGGAGTGGGTTGGCTCTGGTATTCAGGCCTTCTCATTGTTGTGGACAGCATTAGAACATGCTTAATTAACCAAGGTATATTTTGCATTAGTCAAAGGAATGAGGAAGGAATGTATGCTTCCATGCCTGAGAGAATAACCTCCGTAGTGGGCAAGGCACACTCAGATGGCTTTCGTCCATGGAAGCAATAATCGTTCCAGGGAAAATGAGAGAAGTACTGGCCTCGCAATCAGCACCCCAAAGTGCCACAGCCGCCACTTCTTGGGAGGGTCCCCAGGCCTTACTGGAACAATAGGACAGGGTAAGGTGATAAGTTTGTGATTGGGGGAGCACAACACAGAGGAAAGATTAACAATGTAAGCAGAAGAATTAGATATAAGGAAGAAATGAAGTATGTTGAACTCTCTCTAAGGCAGTCAGGGATACGGGTAGGGTTCAGTACAATGTGTTCTACATAATTAAGGATAGAAAGATTTCAGCTTGTTCGCCAGGCGGATCAGTGAAAGAAAAGGAGAGCCAAAGGTGGTGGTGAACGTTGAAATATCCTAGAATGAAGGTATCTGAGAAAGGAGAAACTGATAGGATGTGTTCCACCTAAGAAGTAAGATAGTGGAATAATTTTTCATACAGTAGAATGATGAGATAGGTAAACAGCACAGATATACAGTTTTTGTCAGAGAATGACAGGAAAGCCGAAGCCATAGAATAGAGAATTCATAAGATTCAATTTCAGGAACACAAGACCAAGATATGTCTTTGCGAACATATATTCAACAGCCACCTCTTTGCTTTGAAATGAGTATAGAGGAAGTAGGAGGATACAGGGAATGGTTTGCTATCAGTCTCCTTAAACAGCTGAATGTCAATTAGGAAGAGGTGAGGTTTAGAGGAGAGGTGGTGCTCAGCAGATAGAAATTTAAGGGAAAGGCCGTGAATCTTGCAGAAATGAAGAAGTGAGTCAGACAGTAGTTCCAGAGACCTCGCTGGGTCGTCACCGGAAGAGGGGCGGATTTGGGCGCTTTGATGGTCCCACCCTCTGGGGACTCCGAGGTTTAGTTATTAGATGCCATTGCATTATCGTTCTTTAAACAAATTATCAACAATATGAATGTCGCAGTATCCATATATTCTTGGAGGTTATATATATGTTATCAACAATCATATCTTGCCACTAAGCACTCAGGGGCAATGAAGAGGCGGTCAGTGATATTTTAATGTTTCTTAATAATCTTATGTTTCACTCAAAATAAGCATTATTTATTTTATTGTATTTATTTCTCTATTTGTGTATTTAGTTTAGTTTATCTTCACGTAAATGACAATGATACTCAATCGAAGCGTTAAGAAAAAGTTTAATAGCTCCTGCAACCAAAACTGTAAAATTTACTAATGTACTCCAAAATATTCTGTCGAAGTAGTTGGCAGGTAGGGTATATAGTCAGGAATGAAACAGGTCATACTAGATACATTATATACCTGTGCACCTAATGACCCTTTTGTTAATTAATTAGCAACATTAATGACATACAGTATCATAATTTTCAGAAAACATATTAATGTTTAATGAATAATGAAATCAGGTCACCTAACAATCTGCATTAATGTAGCATGGACACCTCAGGCGTCTTACCCTCAAATAATTACTTATCACTCTTCGTCTTGATTCATAATAGGCACTTGTGACCATTCTCTGCATTTTGTTTTTCATCACCAGCATTTTTTAAATAATTATGGCATCATAATCTGTAAAATATACACAGAAGCATTCTGATGAACATCAGCGTGCCATACATCCTTCAAGTTTTTAAATTATTACATTGTGGGGTGACAGCCAAACATTAGTGGGCATGGGGTGCATTGCCTCCAAGAATTTAAAAAAAAAAATTGCTTCGGTATAAACTGAGTTTGTTTAAATTACCAGACAATACAAAATCGCAATTGAATTCAAGGTTCTTCAGCTGGGAGCAGCGAGTGGCATGGATGTGTTCGAGGTGGCTGGGGATGACCCGGATGCGAACGTGACACGAGCACAGCTCTCCCAGGTCATCAGCCAGGTTCGCCAGGTAAGTCACTCATACTTTATAGCTGTGGCAGGTAACTCACTGTCACATTCCTTCTGAGATGTATAGGTCACACTCAAGTTATTGCTGAGATAAGTAGGTCACACATGACTTCTGAGGTATGTAGGTCATCCACAAATGACTGTTGAGGCAGACAGATCGCTCTAACATTATTGCTGAGGCAGGTAGGCCATTCTTACATTACTGCTAAGATGGGTATGCTATTCTCACGATACTACAGAGGTGGGTATGTTATTCTCTACTACTCAGGTAAGTAGGATATTTTCACATTACCACTGAGGCAGGTACATCACTCAGATCACTGCTGAGGTGGGTAGGACGCTCAGCAAACTTGTAATTTGGTAATGTCACCAGCTGCGGCAGGTGTCATGGTGTGTGATGATGATAGTGGTGAGTGATGACTCAGCATTCCTTGTCACCTTCGCTGAGTGGTCCCTCAAAGGCCGCCTTCTCGTGTGGTCGACCAGGCTCCTGGTGGTCACTAGCCTGCCCAGGAAGGACCTTGGGGCTTTACTTGCCTCTCACTGGACCTTCTCCATGATGAACACCATGGCGATTAACACTGCGCTCTTGTCCCACACAGCAAATTACAAGTAAGTGTTGATCAATTATTATGAGACATATTCAGTACATGATTTTATTTTGTTTCCAAAGTGGGGAACATTACACCAAAAAATACTGCTGAGAAAAACATGATTCATTTTATACATTAATTTGTATAGGTTTTCGTAGTCATTTAGTACAATGCATCTTATCCTAGTTTCACTGTTAATACTCTCAATAATTATAATTTGCAAAAGAAAAGAGTGTACTTCGCTGTTATTGAAAAGAATTTTATTTACGGTGTTTCGCATAACTTGCTTCTGTTCTAGATAAATAATTCAGATTTGCATACCAAGTTTTCAATACTCAATTTTTGGACAGAAGCCAACATTCACCACTGTCATCAATAAGCTCATTGTTAAACATCTTGAATCACTGAACTTAAGTAGTGAGTGATAGTATGGTTTTTGCCACATAACATCTACTGTTTGTCTCTTCAGTCTAATACAATGCATGATCAGTCAACTGACCGACATAGAGAAACCATGGAGGAGCCCTTGATATTTATAGAACATCTGACAGACTGTGGCACCATTCCCTCCTATGCAAACTCCCTTGCTATAGCCTATCACCTCTTGTCCCACTGTTCTCATATATCAGCAACAGAAAGATAACAGTAAAGGTAGAACTCGTATACTCCACTTTCTCTTCAATTAAAGCTGGTGTCACAAGGAGCAGTTCTCGCACAAACCTTGGTTTTCATTCATTTCAATTATTTCTTGTCTGTCACCCATAATCCCATTCACTCATATGCAGATGAGCCAGAGTTTCATAATTCCTTCAGACTTCCTTTGTTCATATTCCGGAAAAAAAAAATCATAATAATAAGGTTGAGAAGCTTGATTGCTAGCTAGACTGTTCTGGAGAATTCCCGATTCACTGACTGTTTTAAAAATCAGGTGGTGCTACTGCCAGGGTCATATGCATCCTGACAACGAGGTAAAAGACGCAGCAAATAAAAATTTAATATTCAATAGAAAGTTAATATCTGTTAGTAGGAATAAAACACTGAAAATAATAAAAGAATAATTTATATCAATTGTTTATAAAAGTGGAAGGAGGCCTGCCTCCTGAAAAAACTAAAAACATCAGTAAAATCGCTATAGGCTCCACCAAGCATCGAGGAGAGACGGTAGGCACCATCTGCCCCCTTATGTCTATGAAGGAATCTCTGACGTAGGTCCCCCAGACTCAGACACTCGACCAGTAAGTGACGGACAGTAAGGGGAACAAAGCAATCATCACAGTATGGTTGAGTCTCACCACTCATGAGGAACCCATGTGTAAGCCGGGAGTACTCAGTGTGAAGCCTAGCAAGAGCTACTTCTAATCGCTGAGACATGGAGGAGAGAACCCTTGGCACAACCACTCTCTGAGAGTTTTGTACCATAGTTCATTATGGGCAACACCATCCCAGTGTCTCTGCAAACACATACGAATTGCATACCGCAAGTAAGGTGTTACACCAGAAGCAAGAAGTGGGTAGTCGGCTGGGGGCTGTTAAGAAGATGCAGCTTTAGCTAATGCATCTGCCCTCTCATTACCTACCACACCAACATGTGCAGAAACCCAACAGAAGTCCACATGGTGACCATGACGGCCAAGAAGAAAAAGCCACTCTAATATTGATAAAGCCAATGGATGGGATGCATTAACTCGAGACGTCCCGTCGACGTATGGGCACATCACAACGTTTTGTCATAGCTAGTCCCATCGACATAGCAGTACATTGCACAATTGCAAGGTTCATAATTTGCACAATTTTTAATTTTCGCACGTGATTTTTGGTACGTATACACGGGACACCTTCCTCTACAAGATGCCAGACAGGGACAATGCCTTACCCCACATGACCTCCCCCTCCCCCCGCACGCCATTGTCTCGGCAATTCACCTGTTATCAGTGGCCTGGCCAATATAGAATTTCAGGGCCAGAGTGATTCGCCAATCGATGACAATGTGGAGCACAAAGTTAACGTAGCATTAGAGGAAGAAACAGTAAGAAATGATGATCAGGTAATGTCGCCAAAAAAGGTCAGGTATGTTGATGTTAATGAATGTCATAAAAGACTTTGTAGTTACTTGTAGAGAAGTTATCTATATTAGACTTGTGGACGAGCGGTTGTTATACTTGAGTAGCTTTGTAAGTAGATAATCTTCTTTCCCATTTGCCGTGCAATGACAGGAGAGGTAAAGAATAGTATGGGACTATATTTATTTGTCTTGGAAATATTAACAAGTCTCTCACTCACGAGTGAGTATGAGTAGAGTCCCTGTCTCCCTGTCTCGCTCTCTCTGTCTCTCTCTCTCAAGTTGCTAAGCCCTTCTCCCTGCGACCTGTCTGTTCTATGGCTAGCTTCCTTCTGAGCTCTCTTTCCTAAATTCTGGTGAAACAAGAGTCGTATCACGTGTATTCCCTGTGATTGGAAAGTTCTAGAAGCCTGTGTGAGTATGTGTGTATGTGTGTGTATGGTCAACAAGGCTTTGTTCACCGGTGAATTGCTGACAACTAACTGCATCATCTCCTTACTGGCTACTTCGTAATCTGTCGTCAGCTTTTCCTCCGTGTAACTTGCAAGATCATTTCCCATTCCCAGGCTCGCATAGAGCTGTCTATCTATCTATTTATCTATTTATCTATTATGATTTGTAATTATAATATGGACTCATAACATATGCTCGGTCCACGTAGCTGAAGGACCTCCGACAGCAATTATCATTGACACATGCTAATCTATTAGTACATAATATTGATTATAATATTGTATACATATAATATTTATAGTAAATAGTAATTATTCAGTAATATTACATTTTAAACAAGTTGTATACATATTTGAATAAATGCATTAAAAGTAAATTATTTAACTGTAATACAGTATGTACTTGGGTTATTGTAGTGAAATGCATACATGCAAGAAAAAAAAATAGTTTAAAATTAAGATTATGGTAAGAGTTATTAATATTTCATTTAAAGATAATGGTACTGGTATGCCATACATGGGTCATTCTTCTTTGTATTATATATATATATATATATATATATATATATATATATATATATATATATATATATATATATATATATATATAATTAATACTATATACAAAATATGTACACTTCATTCAGGGGGGTTAACTTGGATGTTAACTCTCCCCCCACTAAATAATGACTCCAAATTAGCAATTCTTGCATGCATTCTGTGCATTGCGAACAGCAGTACTGCAACTACAATGCAGACGATTATAAAGACAGTAGGTGCTGGGCTATACACATAATATGGGTTGAACATACTCAAACTCAAATCTTCCCAGGGCTTCATTGTTTCATTGATCAGTTGCATAGTTTCAAACTTAGGTGAAGTCAACTTAATACTTGTGCTCTTGTTTAAGTCCATATCAGGCAGTGGGTGGAAATGTTTGTGTGTATGATTGAGAATGGCGTAGTGATTGATGGTGGATAAAGTAGACATGGCTGGTGTAAATACCGCACAATAGTCTGGTGCTATGTATAATCCTGATGCTGATGTATGAGATGGTGGTATATCTGGACAGACTATGTAAACGGATGTGTTTTGAGGGAAATAAAAAAACTGTGAGTGTCCAATGCGTTGATGGTGTACAAGTTTATCTGGAGCAAAAGTGAAGTTGCAATGATGATGAACATTGTCATTTCTGATGATAGCCATTTCACAAGGGACTGTATCAGTAGGCTGAAACGTGAAAATGTACGCAGGACAAAGATGAACAGCATGTAAGGATGTGCGGCACTTTCATTCAATTGTTGATTCACTTGCAAAAGTGACAGTGTTCCGTCTCTTGGAGACCATGATGAGTTCGGTGTCTGTGTTGATGTTGATGATGACCAAAGTGTTGTTATTTTTATAGGGGAAGGGATGTATTTGGTATACTGTGAACAGGTCTTCAGTGATGAACGGTACATGAACTACTACTGGTGTTGGTGTTAGTGTTGCTTCTAAATATGGGTAATATTGCATGAATTCCCTACTGCGGAACAATGGCTTCAATTTATGTTTATGTATGCCTTGACTAACTATCTGACGTAGCTCATGAACTGGGAGTAAGTCAATTGTGATCTTGCCATCACCAGCATTCGAAATTTCTTGCATAAGTGCCCTGAAACGATCTCTAGTGTTCTCTAATTGTAGTAGAATCGTGTCAATATGTTCTGTGATGATGGAGAAGTGTTGGAAAAGTGTAACGTTTCCCTCCATTTCATTTATTTTATCTACACTCTCGAGAGCTATGTTTTCTGCTTTTTCAGATTTTCCACAATTGTCTTCATTGCTGAGTTCTGTCCTGTGATGAATTTATCTTGGTATGTTAGTACCTGAGCTATCTTATTAAATTTGTTGTTTATTTCTTTAAGGTCATCCTCTGTAGCCAATCCAAAGATGTTTCCAAGAACTGCGCCACCCAGGTCAAACAAACCGCGCTTTTGGCGAGTACGTGTGATGTTGTTCCTGTCGCTCAGTACCTCCGTTCCATAAGATGGGAGATCTTGGATCATGATGAGCATAGTTGACTTTGCCTGTTCTAGTTTCCATTTCGCTAACTTTACCATTTCATTCACTTCCTTGGTGTTATGTGCTTGTGAAACATAATTTCCTATCATGAAGTCCAGAGTTCGCATCGGCCTCGCAAGTCTGTCTAGATAAGTAGGTAATTCATACTAGTAATCTAGACTTATTTCAGTACTCATGACGTCCTTAACGATTGTAGTCGTGGCCGTTGGAGCTATGAGGCATCCTTGTCGTACTATGTGTTGGGGGTCTAAGTGCGCATATCCTCTTGCTATGTAGAGGAGAATCCATAGCATAAGTCCCTTCATCGTAACCTAACGAAAAAAAATCTATTAATTTCCTAATATGGTCATGCTGTGGTCGATGATAGTGATGATGTGCGTTACGGTTGATTGTTATTTCATTTACAGAAGGAGTTTAAATCGATATTTAATTCTCGTAAATGATGTACTCTAGATTTGATTGGAACAGTTGCACCTATGTTCGATTGTTTGGTATATGACCTTAATTTCTTTTTGTAATCATTGTTGTTTTCTTGCTTGGTTTCCTGAGGTACGTTCGCCTGTTCGGTTGTATCCGAGGCTCAATAATTATGGGATAATTCCCTTGAAACTCGTTTTAAATGGTCAATATGAACTTGTTTCTCCTCGCCACTTGAAAGTGACTTAATTAAAACTTTGTTTGCTTTTATGTTAATTACTCTGTATGGGCCCTCAAATTTTGGGGATAATTTATTGTCTCTCGTATGAATGACACCGTAAACAATGTCTCCTAAGTTGATAGGTGAATCTCTTGCCCTCTTGTTAAATGCCTCCGTCATTTCTTCCTTGGACATCGTTAATTGTTTTTTGACTCTTTTGTGAATGTCCTGGAATTCACGTAAACGGAGTTTAGAGTAATCATCGTAATTGTATATAGGCATGCTGCCACCTTCTAGGAGCTCATATGGTAATTTTTTATCTGTGCCATATATAATGAAATGTGGTGTGTCACCTATGGATTTATTTATAGATCCATTAATTGAGGCTTCTACTCTGGGAATCCAATCATCCCAGCTTGCATAATTTTCACTGAGAATGTGTCGTAGCACATCTAATACTTTTTTATTTTGTCTCTCTACCAACCCATTCGATGCTGGGTGATAGGCTAAAACGTTAACCTTTTTGATGTTGAATTGTTTACATATTTCTTGTGAGATCTCAGAATTAAATACTCCTCCATTATCACTTATTAGTACCTTTGGGGTAGTAAAGCGACATATTACATTATCTGTTATTGCCTTTGCTACTGTCTCTGCTGTTTTATCTTTAATTGGAGCTAAAATGACATAACGGGAAAAATGATCCGTTGCTACGAATAAGTATAGGTTATTATTGTATGATAATGGCATCCTGAGTAAATCAACAGCGACAACGTCCCATGGTTGATGTGGTACGGGGTAATTACCCGTCGGTGCAGGTGTGATTGGGTATCCTTTGTGTTTCGCACATGATTCGCATTTGTCTATATGATTGTTTATATCTTTTCGTAATGAAGGCCAGTAATATAACAGCTGGGCTTGGTTGAATGTCTTATCCTTTCCAGGATGTCCTGCATGTGAGCTGTCGTGTATCAATCGTAATACTTGGGGTATCATGTCATTAGGTACTACCAACTGGTTAGTATTTCTTTGGCGTTTTGGTTGTTTAGAGTTAATCTTGTATAATGTATTATTGACCATTGTGAATTGTTCAAGTGGGGCATGCAGTTTGGGTAATTGTATGTCATCTCCACTTTCTAACTTGTATATAACTTTAGACCATATTGGGTCAAGTCTTTGTACCTTTGCGATATCCTCGTGGTTTGGGATATTTCCTTTGAGATCTAACGCCGCGACCTGAATTGTGTTCGGGTTCCTAGATAATGCGTCAGCTACTATGTTCATTTTACCTTGTATATAATGAATTTGTACATTGTTGTTTTCAACTGTACATTTCCATCTTGCTCTCCTCCCAGAAAGGAGTTTTTCTTTAAACATACCCACCAGTGGTTTATGGTCGGTGAATAAGTGGATTTCGTAACCATATACCAAATCTCGAAACTTTTGTAATGCAAAAACCACTGCAAGTGCCTCTAAGTCTGTAGTGCAATAATTTTTCTCTGCACCTCTTGTTTGTCTGCTGGCAAATGCAATTGGTTGATTTTTTCCTCTTTTATCTTCCTGCATCAGTACAGCCCCTAATTCTTTAACTGATGCGTCTGTACAAATAAGAAATGATTTTGTGTAATCTGGATATGCTAAACAAGGTGCATTTGTTAGTTTAATTTGTAGATTGTTAAATGCCCTTTTTTGTTCTTCTTCCCATTGGAATACAGCATCATTTTTGAGTAGTTGGAATAGAGGAAAGGCTATATGAGAGAACTGTGGTACGAATGACCTATAGTACCCAGCCAGACCTAAAAATTGTCTAACTTCGTCAGTCGTAGTGGGTTCAGGAAAATCTCTCACTGCCTGTATTTTGTCATCAGTGGTGTGAATACCATCAGAACTTAATTTGTGGCCTAAGAAATTTATTTCCTTAAAGCAAAATTTGCATTTAGAAAGTTTAATTTTTAAACCAGTATCACTAAGCTTTTGTAAGAGTAAGTCTAATTTCCTGAGATGATCCTTAATAATCTTCGTTGCGATTATAATATCGTCAAGATAAACAAATATTCCTTGTCCTAAAATTCCGGACAATACGTAATTCATAAGACGCTGGAATGTGCCTGGGGCTGTCCTCAGTCCCATTGGCATTCTTGTATATTGATAATGGCCTCTGTTTGTTGAAAAGGCAGTGTATTTACGTAACTCCTTAGATACCGGAATCTGATATTAGCCGTTTAGGAGATCGATGGTCGAGAATATATTATTCTCAGGACCAATATTCTGTAGAACATCGCTTAGCAATGGCATGGGAAATCTGTCTGGGATTGTGTGATTATTTAGTTTACGGTAATCTACTACCGCACGCATTTCTCCATTTCGTTTGGGCACGAAGAATAAGGGGGCATTCCAAGGGGAGACTGAAGGCTCAATAATTCCAAGTTTTAACATTTCATCGACATACTGATTTGCAAGTGTACGTTGGGAGTGTGGTATGCAGTAAGCTGGTACGATAATTGGTGGTGTTTCTGGGTGCACATTAATCATGTGATTAATCAATTTAGTACACCCTAATTGTTCTCCGGGCAATGCTACGGTGTCCCTGTGTGTTTCCAGCAGGGTTAACAAATCACTTTCTTCATCAAATTCACCTGAGTGAATTAAATTCTCTTTTATTCTTTCTCTGTCCGTAGATTTGATCTCACTTGTCACTCCAGCTATAACTATTTCCTTCACAGGGGCGGGACATTTTTCAATATTAACTATGCAAGTTCCCTTTTTCAACTGAACTTCCCCATTCATGTGATTAATTATGAATATCTGAGTTTGCCCTTCATCGTTCGTATGACATAATACGTTTTCTACTGACAATCTCTTTACATAATTCTTCTAAGACAAGAACAGTACTATTCCGTAATTTGCTCTTTATGGTAACCTTCATGTATGAATTAGGTGGTATAACTAAATCACTAGTGAGATGGGCTGGAAAAATTGATAAATCAGTACTGTTATCTGGGTCACTAATTCTGGAGGATGGGGTTGGTGGTGGGAGTGGACCCATACACCCATCTGTTTGTGTATGTTTGTTTAGGCCTTTAATATTACCAATTCTTTTTGGCTCACTTCTACCAATCGGTGAGGGCTCTGCAGTTATTTCCTCTATGAATTCATTGTCAAAGTCTATTCCATTCATTTGTGGGAGTATGGTTATGTTCTCAGCTCTCATGGATCTTAAGCCCAGTAACATATGAGCTTTAATTGCTAAGTTTTCAACGATATAGAAAAATGCAGAGAATGGTCTTGTAGTCTCTGTGAAACTGATATTTAATCTTATCATACCTTTCACTGTAATTTCTTGTCCATCTACTGTGTATAGATCTAAATCAGCTTCATCCAGAAAAGTTACTTTCTTTTTATTTTTAAGAATTCTATTTAGTTCTTCATGTGTTATTAAGTTCACTGGAGAGCCTGTATCTAAAAATAAGGAAACGTTTTGATCCTCACATACAGCTGGTATCAAGATACACTCATTTCCCAACATGCCTCCTATGTGAATTTTAGACTTGTTTTTCTTTACATTTGTTCGTTTTTTGTCATGACTTGGTCTTCCCCCGATTTGAACATAGACACAATTTTTTCTACTGTTTTGCAATCACTGGTCCAGTGCCCTTGGTATCTATGATGCCTACAGTAAGGACCAAATCCTTGTGTCTTTTGTTTGTCCTCCTTTGCCTTGATAAAGCATTCATACCTTGTGTGTCCTGGTTTTGCACAATAATGACATAGAATGGACCTATCCCTTGACTGTGACCTACGATGTGATTTCCCATAAGAAGTGTTGTTTATGGCGCGAGACCTGCTCGGGCTGCGCGAAAACTTATGAATCTGCCTGTAGCAAGGCGTCTGGGAGTGAGGCCTCGTCATGTTTGGTTGTTTGGTCTGCCTGCTTTCTGGTCACGATCGATTTTGTTCTCTGTTTGGGGTCGGTGTAGATGTTTTCACAGCTGATACTGTCTCAGGTACCCTCATTCTACCAGAATGTGCATGTGTGTCGACCATACCTGCTTTACTGCACTGCATCTCTACCTCGTTCATTAAGTCTAGCAAGCACATTCCTGGGGTGTATGCGATCGTCTTGGCGATCTTAAGGGTCCTATAAGGTAATTTAAACAAGGCAGCTACATAACCAATGATGTCCACGACGAGGTCTGGGGACATCTTTCCATCATCTGTTATGCAATTAGAGTTTTCCAAAGTAACTAACAATGTTCTTTTGATTGTGGAGACATCAGCAGTTATTTCACTGAGCACATGGTTTGTAGTGTGCTCCCTTACAAGATCTACAATTTTATGTAATTCTGGAATTATACCTGGCAAGAAGTTCATACCTCCAGAAAATTTCTTCAAAAATTCAGTTTTAAATTCATCATATGTCCTAGCCCTATAGAGCTTGTCGGAGCGAAGCAAATTGCTCGCTGGACATCTTTCCTGGCTTATGCAAGATGAAAAAATAGCAATTTTCTCTTCTTCATCTAGTATGTGGCGCTTGATGAACATTTGTTCGCACTGACTGACTAATGAAATGACATCAATGCGATCTTTGTCTGTGCCAGAGAATTTTGGGGCAGTTTTATCCTCGCAATACACAAACACTTGAGGTGTGGTTGTTAGATCAGAGGTATTTGTTTCTTGATTCATTTTCACTGTTTGCTCTGTTAATTCAACTTGGACGTGTTTATCGTTGTGTGAGGGAATGGTGGAATATGTACGACCGGACCGGTGAACCCCGTTAAGTATATTGGCATACGTGGGCAAGTCAGTGACAAAGTCCGCACTTGCTATGTCATAGGGGATTTCCCACTCATCATCTGAAACTGCCGTATTTGTTTCTTGATCTTTAGCGTGTGGTGAGGTTTGTACAAGGGGTGGGTTGCCTTGGGGCTCTCTTAATTGTGAGCCTGTTGTTGTGGCAATTTGTGTGTCATCTGGTGTGTTGCCTTGGTGCTCTCTTAATTGTGAGTCTGTTGTTGTGGCAAATTGTGTGTCATCTGGTATTAACATGGGTGGTGGCGAAAATATTCCTGTCATTAAGATATGGTGTTATGAAATACCTCTTGTTTATTTATGTCCTAACAAAATAGATGAGTAAATAAGTTGAAATAAATGATAGATAGTGAGTGTATAAGTGTATATATGGAAATAAGTAAAAAAAAAAGTTGAATATAGCTAATTTTAGCACTGAGAAGAAATGAGTAAGTATAATTTTACCCACTTGATACAGATCGTAGAGGTGTGTCGATACAAAAGTCGATCTCGGAAGAAAAATGCAGGTTTGATTGAAGATCTGTTGATAATTCTAGTGGTGTGTTGATGGACGATATTACTCAGGAAATTCCATGGCCTGGTGCTTGTGGTTGTTAACAGCTGTCCCAGGCAAACCTCAGCATATAATTTCCAACTCAACTGTGAAAATAAATGAGTATGAGTAGGAGCTATGTGAATAATGAGTAATAAGTAGTGGGTGAGAGGTGCCTGGTGTCAGTCACACGTTGCTTGGCATGGCAGACTCGCATTGTGATGTCATCTCAGCACATGGTGACGTCGGCTTCCCACACTGGTAGCTGTGGTGAGTAAATGAGTAGCGATGAGTAACTTGAGTGAAGATGAGTGAGTAAGATGAGTTGTGAATATGGACTTGGTATTTGATTCGTCGTCTTGACCTCTTGACTCCTGCGTCAGCGTCAGGGGTTGGGTGGATGTAGCAGAGAGAGGAGGGTGAGGTCTGGTGGTTATAAGGTATGAGTCGTGTCTCACTCTTCGTTTGTTTGTTTTGTTTTTCTTTGTCGATGTTTTCTCGGTCCTTTTCTCTTGTGATTTACTCGTTGTAGGATGAAGACTGCCGCTACTTGTAGGTGCGTGTAGAAGATTATACAGACGACTCGTAGAGTTGTTACTTGTAGTTGATTGTAGATGGTTGTAGTTCGCTGGTTCGTCGTAGAAGTTGCAAGATTGTTTGTATCAATTTATTGTTAAACTACTTGCAAGGCGTCCTGTGACCTCTTCACCTCTGCATCAGCATGATGATCGGGGAGACGGAGGGGGGGTTGGAGAGAACTGTCAGGAGCTAGTTGTGAGTTGATGGTTGTGAGAGGTATTTTTTTGTTTTCAATCTTGATATTTTGTAGGAATTCACTGTTGATTCGTAGACGAGGTTCGTATACGTTCGCTGCTACCAAATGTCATAAAAGACTTTGTAGTTACTTGTAGAGAAGTTATATATATTAGACTTGTGGACGAGCAGTTGTTATACTTGAGTAGCTTTGTAAGTAGATAATCTTCTTTCCCATTTGCCGTGCAATGACAGGAGAGGTAAAGAATAGTATGGGACTATATTTATTTGTCTTGGAAATATTAACAAGTCTCTCACTCACGAGTGAGTATGAGTAGAGTCCCTGTCTCCCTGTCTCACTCTCTCTGTCTCTCTCTCTCAAGTTGCTAAGCCCTTCTCCCTGCGACCTGTCTGTTCTATGGCTAGCTTCCTTCTGAGCTCTCTTTCCTAAATTCTGGTGAAACAAGAGTCGTATCACGTGTATTCCCTGTGATTGGAAAGTTCTAGAAGCCTGTGTGAGTATGTGTGTATGTGTGTGTATGGTCAACAAGGCTTTGTTCACCGGTGAATTGCTGACAACTAACTGCATCATCTCCTTACTGGCTACTTCGTAATCTGTCGTCAGCTTTTCCTCCGTGTAACTTGCAAGATCATTTCCCATTCCCAGGCTCGCATAGAGCTGTCTATCTATCTATTTATCTATCTATCTATTATGATTTGTAATTATAATATGGACGCAGCTGAAGGACCTCCGACAGCAATTATCATTGACACATGCTAATCTATTAGTACATAATATTGATTATAATATTGTATACATATAATATTTATAGTAGATAGTAATTATTCAGTAATATTACATTTTAAACAAGTTGTATACATATTTGAATAAATGCATTAAAAATAAATTATTTAACTGTAATACAGTATGTACTTGAGTTATTGTGGTGAAATGCATACATGCAAGAAAAAAAAATCGTTTAAAATTAAGATTATGGTAAGAGTTATTAATATTTCATTTAAAGATAATGGTACTGGTATGCCATACATGGGTCATTCTTCTTTGTATTATATATATATATATATATATATATATATATATATATATATATATATATATATATATATATATATATATATATATATATATATATATATATATATATATATATATATATATATATATATATATATATATAATTAATACTATATACAAAATATGTACACTTCATTCAGGGGGGTTAACTTGGATGTTAACTCCTCCCACTAATAATGACTCCAAATTAGCAATTCTTGCATGCATTCTGTGCATTGCGAACAGCAGTACTGCAACTACAATGCAGACGATTATAAAGACAGTAGGTGCTGGGCTATACACATAATATGGGTTGAACATACTCAAACTCAAATCTTCCCAGGGCTTCATTGTTTCATTGATCAGTTGCATAGTTTCAAACTTAGGTGAAGTCAACTTAATACTTGTGCTCTTGTTTAAGTCCATATCAGGCAGTGGGTGGAAATGTTTGTGTGTATGATTGAGAATGGCGTAGTGATTGATGGTGGATAAAGTAGACATGGCTGGTGTAAATACCGCACAATAGTCTGGTGCTATGTATAATCCTGATGCTGATGTATGAGATGGTGGTATATCTGGACAGACTATGTAAACGGATGTGTTTTGAGGGAAATAAAAAAACTGTGAGTGTCCAATGCGTTGATGGTGTACAAGTTTATCTGGAGCAAAAGTGAAGTTGCAATGATGATGAACATTGTCATTTCTGATGATAGCCATTTCACAAGGGACTGTATCAGTAGGCTGAAACGTGAAAATGTACGCAGGACAAAGATGAACCGCATGTAAGGATGTGCGGCACTTTCATTCAATTGTTGATTCACTTGCAAAAGTGACAGTGTTCCGTCTCTTGGAGACCATGATGAGTTCGGTGTCTGTGTTGATGTTGATGATGACCAAAGTGTTGTTATTTTTATAGGGGAAGGGATGTATTTGGTATACTGTGAACAGGTCTTCAGTGATGAACGGTACATGAACTACTACTGGTGTTGGTGTTAGTGTTGCTTCTAAATATGGGTAATATTGCATGAATTCCCTACTGCGGAACAATGGCTTCAATTTATGTTTATGTATGCCTTGACTAACTATCTGACGTAGCTCATGAACTGGGAGTAAGTCAATTGTGATCTTGCCATCACCAGCATTCGAAATTTCTTGCATAAGTGCCCTGAAACGATCTCTAGTGTTCTCTAATTGTAGTAGAATCGTGTCAATATGTTCTGTGATGATGGAGAAGTGTTGGAAAAGTGTAACGTTTCCCTCCATTTCATTTATTTTATCTACACTCTCGAGAGCTATGTTTTCTGCTTTTTTCAGATTTTCCACAATTGTCTTCATTGCTGAGTTCTGTCCTGTGATGAATTTATCTTGGTATGTTAGTACCTGAGCTATCTTATTAAATTTGTTGTTTATTTCTTTAAGGTCATCCTCTGTAGCCAATCCAAAGATGTTTCCAAGAACTGCGCCACCCAGGTCAAACAAACCGCGCTTTTGGCGAGTACGTGTGATGTTGTTCCTGTCGCTCAGTACCTCCGTTCCATAAGATGGGAGATCTTGGATCATGATGAGCATAGTTGACTTTGCCTGTTCTAGTTTCCATTTCGCTAACTTTACCATTTCATTCACTTCCTTGGTGTTATGTGCTTGTGAAACATAATTTCCTATCATGAAGTCCAGAGTTCGCATCGGCCTCGCAAGTCTGTCTAGATAAGTAGGTAATTCATACTAGTAATCTAGACTTATTTCAGTACTCATGACGTCCTTAACGATTGTAGTCGTGGCCGTTGGAGCTATGAGGCATCCTTGTCGTACTATGTGTTGGGGGTCTAAGTGCGCATATCCTCTTGCTATGTAGAGGAGAATCCATAGCATAAGTCCCTTCATCGTAACCTACCGAAAAAAAAAAAATCTATTAATTTCCTAATATGGTCATGCTGTGGTCGATGATAGTGATGATGTGCGTTACGGTTGATTGTTATTTCATTTACAGAAGGAGTTTAAATCGATATTTAATTCTCGTAAATGATGTACTCTAGATTTGATTGGAACAGTTGCACCTATGTTCGATTGTTTGGTATATGACCTTAATTTCTTTTTGTAATCATTGTTGTTTTCTTGCTTGGTTTCCTGAGGTACGTTCGCCTGTTCGGTTGTATCCGAGGCTCAATAATTATGGGATAATTCCCTTGAAACTCGTTTTAAATGGTCAATATGAACTTGTTTCTCCTCGCCACTTGAAAGTGACTTAATTAAAACTTTGTTTGCTTTTATGTTAATTACTCTGTATGGGCCCTCAAATTTTGGGGATAATTTATTGTCTCTCGTATGAATGACACCGTAAACAATGTCTCCTAAGTTGATAGGTGAATCTCTTGCCCTCTTGTTAAATGCCTCCGTCATTTCTTCCTTGGACATCGTTAATTGTTTTTTGACTCTTTTGTGAATGTCCTGGAATTCACGTAAACGGAGTTTAGAGTAATCATCGTAATTGTATATAGGCATGCTGCCACCTTCTAGGAGCTCATATGGTAATTTTTTATCTGTGCCATATATAATGAAATGTGGTGTGTCACCTATGGATTTATTTATAGATCCATTAATTGAGGCTTCTACTCTGGGAATCCAATCATCCCAGCTTGCATAATTTTCACTGAGAATGTGTCGTAGCACATCTAATACTTTTTATTTTGTCTCTCTACCAACCCATTCGATGCTGGGTGATAGGCTAAAACGTTAACCTTTTTGATGTTGAATTGTTTACATATTTCTTGTGAGATCTCAGAATTAAATACTCCTCCATTATCACTTATTAGTACCTTTGGGGTAGTAAAGCGACATATTACATTATCTGTTATTGCCTTTGCTACTGTCTCTGCTGTTTTATCTTTAATTGGAGCTAAAATGACATAACGGGAAAAATGATCCGTTGCTACGAATAAGTATAGGTTATTATTGTATGATAATGGCATCCTGAGTAAATCAACAGCGACAACGTCCCATGGTTGATGTGGTACGGGGTAATTACCCGTCGGTGCAGGTGTGATTGGGTATCCTTTGTGTTTCGCACATGATTCGCATTTGTCTATATGATTGTTTATATCTTTTCGTAATGAAGGCCAGTAATATAACAGCTGGGCTTGGTTGAATGTCTTATCCTTTCCAGGATGTCCTGCATGTGAGCTGTCGTGTATCAATCGTAATACTTGGGGTATCATGTCATTAGGTACTACCAACTGGTTAGTATTTCTTTGGCGTTTTGGTTGTTTAGAGTTAATCTTGTATAATGTATTATTGACCATTGTGAATTGTTCAAGTGGGACATGCAGTTTGGGTAATTGTATGTCATCTCCACTTTCTAACTTGTATATAACTTTAGACCATATTGGGTCAAGTCTTTGTACCTTTGCGATATCCTCGTGGTTTGGGATATTTCCTTTGAGATCTAACGCCGCGACCTGAATTGTGTTCGGGTTCCTAGATAATGCGTCAGCTACTATGTTCATTTTACCTTGTATATAATGAATTTGTACATTGTTGTTTTCAACTGTACATTTCCATCTTGCTCTCCTCCCAGAAAGGAGTTTTTCTTTAAACATACCCACCAGTGGTTTATGGTCGGTGAATAAGTGGATTTCGTAACCATATACCAAATCTCGAAACTTTTGTAATGCAAAAACCACTGCAAGTGCCTCTAAGTCTGTAGTGCAATAATTTTTCTCTGCACCTCTTGTTTGTCTGCTGGCAAATGCAATTGGTTGATTTTTTCCTCTTTTATCTTCCTGCATCAGTACAGCCCCTAATTCTTTAACTGATGCGTCTGTACAAATAAGAAATGATTTTGTGTAATCTGGATATGCTAAACAAGGTGCATTTGTTAGTTTAATTTGTAGATTGTTAAATGCCCTTTTTTGTTCTTCTTCCCATTGGAATACAGCATCATTTTTGAGTAGTTGGAATAGAGGAAAGGCTATATGAGAGAACTGTGGTACGAATGACCTATAGTACCCAGCCAGACCTAAAAATTGTCTAACTTCGTCAGTCGTAGTGGGTTCAGGAAAATCTCTCACTGCCTGTATTTTGTCATCAGTGGTGTGAATACCATCAGAACTTAATTTGTGGCCTAAGAAATTTATTTCCTTAAAGCAAAATTTGCATTTAGAAAGTTTAATTTTTAAACCAGTATCACTAAGCTTTTGTAAGAGTAAGTCTAATTTCCTGAGATGATCCTTAATAATCTTCGTTGCGATTATAATATCGTCAAGATAAACAAATATTCCTTGTCCTAAAATTCCGGACAATACGTAATTCATAAGACGCTGGAATGTGCCTGGGGCTGTCCTCAGTCCCATTGGCATTCTTGTATATTGATAATGGCCTCTGTTTGTTGAAAAGGCAGTGTATTTACGTAACTCCTTAGATACCGGAATCTGATATTAGCCGTTTAGGAGATCGATGGTCGAGAATATATTATTCTCAGGACCAATATTCTGTAGAACATCGCTTAGCAATGGCATGGGAAATCTGTCTGGGATTGTGTGATTATTTAGTTTACGGTAATCTACTACCGCACGCATTTCTCCATTTCGTTTGGGCACGAAGAATAAGGGGGCATTCCAAGGGGAGACTGAAGGCTCAATAATTCCAAGTTTTAACATTTCATCGACATACTGATTTGCAAGTGTACGTTGGGAGTGTGGTATGCAGTAAGCTGGTACGATAATTGGTGGTGTTTCTGGGTGCACATTAATCATGTGATTAATCAATTTAGTACACCCTAATTGTTCTCCGGGCAATGCTACGGTGTCCCTGTGTGTTTCCAGCAGGGTTAACAAATCACTTTCTTCATCAAATTCACCTGAGTGAATTAAATTCTCTTTTATTCTTTCTCTGTCCGTAGATTTGATCTCACTTGTCACTCCAGCTATAACTATTTCCTTCACAGGGGCGGGACATTTTTCAATATTAACTATGCAAGTTCCCTTTTTCAACTGAACTTCCCCATTCATGTGATTAATTATGAATATCTGAGTTTGCCCTTCATCGTTCGTATGACATAATGCGTTTTCTACTGACAATCCCTTTACTTTACATAATTCTTCTAAGACAAGAACAGTACTATTCCGTAATTTGCTCTTTATGGTAACCTTCATGTATGAATTAGGTGGTATAACTAAATCACTAGTGAGATGGGCTGGAAAAATTGATAAATCAGTACTGTTATCCGGGTCACTAATTCTGGAGGATGGGGTTGGTGGTGGGAGTGGACCCATACACCCATCTGTTTGTGTATGTTTGTTTAAGCCTTTAATATTACCAATTCTTTTTGGCTCCCTTCTACCAATCGGCGAGGGCTCTGAAGTTATTTCCTCTATGAATTCATTGTCAAAGTCTATTCCATTCATTTGTGGGAGTATGGTTATGTTCTCAGCTCTCATGGATCTTAAGCCCAGTAACATATGAGCTTTAATTGCTAAGTTTTCAACGATATAGAAAAATGCAGAGAATGGTCTTGTAGTCTCTGTGAAACTGATATTTAATCTTATCATACCTTTCACTGTAATTTCTTGTCCATCTACTGTGTATAGATCTAAATCAGCTTCATCCAGAAAAGTTACTTTCTTTTTATTTTTAAGAATTCTATTTAGTTCTTCATGTGTTATTAAGTTCACTGGAGAGCCTGTATCTAAAAATAAGGAAACGTTTTGATCCTCACATACAGCTGGTATCAAGATACACTCATTTCCCAACATGCCTCCTATGTGAATTTTAGACTTGTTTTTCTTTACATTTGTTCGTTTTTTGTCATGACTTGGTCTTCCCCCGATTTGAACATAGACACAATTTTTTCTACTGTTTTGCAATCACTGGTCCAGTGCCCTTGGTATCTATGATGCCTACAGTAAGGACCAAATCCTTGTGTCTTTTGTTTGTCCTCCTTTGCCTTGATAAAGCATTCATACCTTGTGTGTCCTGGTTTTGCACAATAATGACATAGAATGGACCTATCCCTTGACTGTGACCTACGATGTGATTTCCCATAAGAAGTGTTGTTTATGGCGCGAGACCTGCTCGGGCTGCGCGAAAACTTATGAATCTGCCTGTAGCAAGGCGTCTGGGAGTGAGGCCTCGTCATGTTTGGTTGTTTGGTCTGCCTGCTTTCTGGTCACGATCGATTTTGTTCTCTGTTTGGGGTCGGTGTAGATGTTTTCACAGCTGATACTGTCTCAGGTACCCTCATTCTACCAGAATGTGCATGTGTGTCGACCATACCTGCTTTACTGCACTGCATCTCTACCTCGTTCATTAAGTCTAGCAAGCACATTCCTGGGGTGTATGCGATCGTCTTGGCGATCTTAAGGGTCCTATAAGGTAATTTAAACAAGGCAGCTACATAACCAATGATGTCCACGACGAGGTCTGGGGACATCTTTCCATCATCTGTTATGCAATTAGAGTTTTCCAAAGTAACTAACAATGTTCTTTTGATTGTGGAGACATCAGCAGTTATTTCACTGAGCACATGGTTTGTAGTGTGCTCCCTTACAAGATCTACAATTTTATGTAATTCTGGAATTATACCTGGCAAGAAGTTCATACCTCCAGAAAATTTCTTCAAAAATTCAGTTTTAAATTCATCATATGTCCTAGCCCTATAGAGCTTGTCGGAGCGAAGCAAATTGCTCGCTGGACATCTTTCCTGGCTTATGCAAGATGAAAAAATAGCAATTTTCTCTTCTTCATCTAGTATGTGGCGCTTGATGAACATTTGTTCGCACTGACTGACTAATGAAATGACATCAATGCGATCTTTGTCTGTGCCAGAGAATTTTGGGGCAGTTTTATCCTCGCAATACACAAACTCTTGAGGTGTGGTTGTTAGATCAGAGGTATTTGTTTCTTGATTCATTTTCACTGTTTGCTCTGTTAATTCAACTTGGACGTGTTTATCATTGTGTGAGGGAATGGTGGAATATGTACGACCGGACCGGTGAACCCTGTTAAGTGTATTGGCATACGTGGGCAAGTCAGCGACAAAGTCCGCACTTGCTATGTCATAGGGGATTTCCCACTCATCATCTGAAATTGCCGTATTTGTTTCTTGATCTTTAGTGTGTGGTGAGGTTTGTACAAGGGGTGGGTTGCCTTGGGGCTCTCTTAATTGTGAGCCTGTTGTTGTGGCAATTTGTGTGTCATCTGGTGTGTTGCCTTGGTGCTCTCTTAATTGTGAGTCTGTTGTTGTGGCAAATTGTGTGTCATCTGGTATTAACGTGGGTGGTGGCGAAAATATTCCTGTCATTAAGATATGGTGTTATGAAATACGCCTCTTGTTTATTTATGTCCTAACAAAATAGATGAGTAAATAAGTTGAAATAAATGATAGATAGTGAGTGTATAAGTGTATATATGGAAATAAGTAAAAAAAAAAGTTGAATATAGCTAATTTTAGCACTGAGAAGAAATGAGTAAGTATAATTTTACCCACTTGATACAGATCGTAGAGGTGTGTCGATACAAAAGTCGATCTCGGAAGAAAAATGCAGGTTTGATTGAAGATCTGTTGATAATTCTAGTGGTGTGTTGATGGACGATATTACTCAGGAAATTCCATGGCCTGGTGCTTGTGGTTGTTAACAGCTGTCCCAGGCAAACCTCAGCATATAATTTCCAACTCAACTGTGAAAATAAATGAGTATGAGTAGGAGCTATGTGAATAATGAGTAATAAGTAGTGGGTGAGAGGTGCCTGGTGTCAGTCACACGTTGCTTGGCATGGCAGACTCGCATTGTGATGTCATCTCAGCACATGGTGACGTCGGCTTCCCACACTGGTAGCTGTGGTGAGTAAATGAGTAGCGATGAGTAACTTGAGTGAAGATGAGTGAGTAAGATGAGTTGTGAATATGGACTTGGTATTTGATTCGTCGTCTTGACCTCTTGACTCCTGCGTCAGCGTCAGGGGTTGGGTGGATGTAGCAGAGAGAGGAGGGTGAGGTCTGGTGGTTATAAGGTATGAGTCGTGTCTCACTCTTCGTTTGTTTGTTTTGTTTTTCTTTGTCGATGTTTTCTCGGTCCTTTTCTCTTGTGATTTACTCGTTGTAGGATGAAGACTGCCGCTACTTGTAGGTGCGTGTAGAAGATTATACAGACGACTCGTAGAGTTGTTACTTGTAGTTGATTGTAGATGGTTGTAGTTCGCTGGTTCGTCGTAGAAGTTGCAAGATTGTTTGTATCAATTTATTGTTAAACTACTTGCAAGGCGTCCTGTGACCTCTTCACCTCTGCATCAGCATGATGATCGGGGAGACGGAGGGGGGGTTGGAGAGAACTGTCAGGAGCTAGTTGTGAGTTGATGGTTGTGAGAGGTATTTTTTTGTTTTCAATCTTGATATTTTGTAGGAATTCACTGTTGATTCGTAGACGAGGTTCGTATACGTTCGCTGCTACCAAATGTCATAAAAGACTTTGTAGTTACTTGTAGAGAAGTTATATATATTAGACTTGTGGACGAGCAGTTGTTATACTTGAGTAGCTTTGTAAGTAGATAATCTTCTTTCCCATTTGCCGTGCAATGACAGGAGAGGTAAAGAATAGTATGGGACTATATTTATTTGTCTTGGAAATATTAACAAGTCTCTCACTCACGAGTGAGTATGAGTAGAGTCCCTGTCTCCCTGTCTCGCTCTCTCTGTCTCTCTCTCAAGTTGCTAAGCCCTTCTCCCTGCAACCTGTCTGTTCTATGGCTAGCTTCCTTCTGAACTCTCTTTCCTAAATTCTGGTGAAACAGGAGTCGTATCACGTGTCTTCCCTGTGATTGGAAAGTTCTAGAAGTCTGTGTGTGAGTACGAAGTATGTTTGTATGTGTGTGTATGGTCAACAAGGCTTTGTTCACCGGTGAATTCCTGACAACTAACTGCATCATCTCCTTACTGGCTACTTCGTAATCTGTCGTCAGCTTTTCCTCTGTGTAACTTGCAAGATCATTTCCCATTCCCAGGCTCGCATAGAGCTGTCTATCTATCTATTTATCTATCTATCTATTATGATTTGTAATTATAATATGGACTCATAACAAGTGAGTGAAACAATGCTCATATTGCCTATAATACTGTGTGAATTATACTCTCGTACTACATATAAATTCGTACCAAATAAATAAATAAATACCGTTTATGAGTGGTGTGGAATAGTTACCCTCCCACAGAACTCGTTTTCTTTGGAGCAAGCCTGATAGAAAACCCAGTAACGTAAGGAGTACCACTAGCTGTATCGAGTATTTTAAACCTCAGGTGAGCGATTTCTCTATGAATTTTCGATGTTTTTCACCAAAAGCGGAGGGTTGAGCCCCAAAATTTTTTTTCCAAAATTGATCGGGATTGGGGGGAGTCAGTGGTGGAAAATCGGTCAGGACTTGGCGTGTTAAAATACTCCAGGGCTGACAGAGCACTATGTAAGTCACTAAAAATCACAAAAAAGGATTGGGGGAGACTAAAAATGCTTTTGAGGACATATAAAATCTCAGTCAGTTCCACCGTGTACACTGAAGTAATGCCAGGAAGGGTACCACCCCTACTAAAGGAAGGGAAGCAGCACCAAATCCTACTCTCTTATCAGTCTTAGACCCGTCAGTATAGACGGGGACAGAACCTTCATGAGTGGAGGGATGTTCTAAAAAGACAGAGACGGACACCTGAGAGGGAAGTGAGCTTTTTTTTTCAACAATGGATCTACAAAATGTCACATGAGAGAGTATCCAAGAACCCTACCTTGGGATCCGATGTGAACAAACTGCCAGTCTCAGAGCAGACAGGGCTAACATAACAGACCAGACTCTGTAACCAAAGGGCTTTGGAAAATTAGGAGAAGTGTCATAAAAATAAGACTGTGAATCCTGGGAGACTATTATAGTCACAAAAAATTAAGTCTGGAATGCGGTGAAGACGATATCAACATCTCATCATCAGCAACTGGCATCGCAAATCCAAGGGGAGTACACCAGCATCCACCAACAAACATGAAATCGGGGATGATCTGAATGCCCTGGTTGCCAAATGTACACCAGCATGATGCATAGAATTTAACAACTGGAGACGGACATCTGTTGCAGAGGAGTAGACCTCATATTCATATTCAAGTTTAGGAAGAATAAGAGACTTATGCAAGAGGAGCAGGGTCTGATGGTCAGCACCTCAAGACGTATGAGCCAAAACCCTCAAAAGACTTAAAGCTTTTAGGCATGCTGCCTTAACAGAATGAATATGAGGGGCCCAGATTAGTCATCTATCAAACAAAAGGCCCAGAAACTGTCTCTTCCAAACAAGATATTCTCTGATGATAGAGATACAAGTCAGGGTCTGGGTGAACCCCTCGAAGATGACAAAAATGCACAGCCATTGTCTTTGTTAACCCCTACACCGCGGGCTTGTTTACCAATGACTTGCGTGTGCCGCGGGGTTATTTGGGCTCCGACAGACTCTCAAAAAATATTTGCCAAAAATCAGTTATTAGTCGTAGAATAATAAAATTACATATGCTTATGGCACATACCTTCAGCTTTCTCCTGGAATGATTGTTGAGCCTTCGTCGGTTACCGTAGGACTTGTGGAGACCTCTGAAGTAGGGTAACGAAGTCTCCACTTTACACTTCCCGACAACCCGTAATATGATTACCACAGCCAGATACAAACACTATAAACACTATTCTACAATTTTCAAGTAGTTTGGGATCCATACTAAAAAAAAAAATCACTGTGAAAGCAATGGAAATTACGAGCGCGTCTGATCGTCGCACTGGCACTAGTTCGCTCTTGGTAGTCTGTCATTTATTATTCATAAAACACCTCACACTTTATATTTCTATTACTATATAACACTTATATATATCTACAGTCTTTATCCATAAGTTTCCTTCAGTAATATTAGTTTATTGTCACTGTAGGGATTCAATTTCTTTCAGTAAAATACGTAGCATTCACTTTCTCGTCCTGTATACTGGCATTGAGAGTGAATGTCACTTTCATCTTCACTCTCATAACTCATAGCATTCAGACATGCTAGAGTGAAACTTTCACTTTCATTACTCCTAGGGTATATACTCGTATTCTTATAATACTACTCATTTACATTTCTATTTACGTTCTCTATTTTATTTACGTTATTTACATTTCTATTTTATTTACACTGTTGTGCACTGTCACTTGAAATAACTTATAAAACTATTTTCCATTGTTCACGTATATTTACATTCATTACTTTCACTTGCTGTTTACACATTATTTACACATTATTTACAATTCCACTTGCACTGTTTTACTCAATAGAAAGATCGTAGTCACTCTTTTATCAATTGTCAGCCCTTTACCTCTTTCCACTCGAGGTTTAATAGGGGGTAAAGGTCACAGGGCCATTTGCATGGGGGTGAAAAAAGGCATTGAAGTCAGCAAGATGAAACATACGTACTCTCGCTTCGGATGATGAGAGTGAGCTGATAACACAGGGCCAGCCTGGGGGCCTGCTAGGGGTTATTCAGAGTTACCAATATTACTTCTTGAAACAGCTAAGTCTAGCACTGATATGATTGGCAGGAAATCTAGACAATACATTATAAATTTGGTAGTTCCAGGTGAATGTAAATATCACTTAGGCTTCTCCCTTCCCTCCTTACATGTATATTTATTACGAAAATAGATTAGAGGCCCACTTAGGAGATATATATTCAGAGCTACCAATTTTATATCTTGAAACAGCTTTGTCTAGCACTGATATGATTGGCAGGAAATCTAGACGATACATTATAAATTAGGTAGTTCCAGGTGAATGTAAATATCACTTAGGCTTCTCCCTTCCCTCCTTACATGTATATTTATTACAAAAACAGATTATACGGCATATTTCAAGGGGAAAAAAACAGCGAAAATTAGCGAACGAGTGCACGTGAGGTGTTGTCAGGTGATAATTAGCCAATTCCAGGTGTATGGCACTCTCACTTACCTTATTTCTTTCTTGTATATATTATTTGGTATAAGAATAGGACATAGGGCTTATTTCAATGGATGAAATCAGTGAAAAATTCCAGGGAAGATTTACTTAGCATAGCACGGCCGGGCAGGCGAGAGGATAGGGTAATGGAGGGGGGGTAGGGAGGGGAGTCAAGAACGGGGAGAAATGGCTAAATTGTCAACAATGGATGGGAGTACAGATGAGATTAGGAGTGCTGACTAGTGTTGGACATTGGCAGTACTGATAGATGATACAAGCCCTCACTTGGAAACCCGGGTGAATTCAAAATAACACAGAATCACAAAAGCGACGCCACGCGGTATAATCCCCTGCTGCCAAGCGTCACGAAAGTGACGCCCCGCGGTTAAGGGGTTAAAGAAAAACGGAAACTGAGACTGCCCAGTCAGAAATTCTATAAAGAGCCAGCTGCAACTTACCTCTATTTGAGATATTCTAGATGTGGTGAAGGAAATTGAGAGGTCATCGACATATAGTGAGCCTCGTTCACCATCAGGAAGTATACTGATAATGCTGTTAATGGCTACAGCAAAGAGTATAGCACTAAGGATACTCCCCTCTAGTACTCCATCTTCTAGTCCACGGGCATTGGAAAGCACTCCTCCCACTCGGACCTTTAAAAACCTGTTAGATAAAAACTGCTGAATAAAAATAGTCAAGAGTCCATGAAGACCAAACTCATGAAGAGAAAATAAAATGCCATGACGCCAGGCAGTGTCATATGCCTTCTCCAGATCAAAGAAGACCGTGGCCTAGTGTTGGTTAGTGGAGAAAGCCTCACAGACAGAAGATTTCAAGGACAATAATGCATCAGAGGTAGATCACATTTTTCACAAACCATACTGGGCAAGGGATAAGAAGTCACCTCTCTCCAAAAACCACACAAGCCTAACATTAACCATCTTTCCAGGAGTTTACACATACATGACGTTAGAAAAATAGGCCCATAATTCGTCACCTGTAGATGGTCCTTACCTGGTTTAGGGATGGGGATAACTAAAGAACACCCCCAAGCCAGAAACTCACCAGAAAATCAGACGTTTTTAAACAATGACAGCACAAACGAAAGGGACTCATCAGAGAGGTGACGTAGAAAGGCATGATGAATATCATCACAGCCAGGTGAAGAATCATGGCACTGTGACAGTGCTGCCTAGAGTTCAGAAATAGAAAATGGAACATGGTAAGACTCTCCCCCAGAAGAGGCAAAACTGAGAGCACGAGACTCTAGGTGTCGACGTTGACAAGCGAAAGGCGAATCTGCATCCTTCTGTGACACGCAGGCAAAATGATCAACAAACAACTCTGCAACAGCAAAAGAATCAACCACAGTTCCACCTGCTGCTGATAGAACAAGAGGGGAGGGAACAGTAAATTTTCCTGAAATTTTCCTTACCTGGTTCCACACCTGAATGAGGGAAGTCCTTGAACTGACGGAGGAAACATAACCTTTCCAGGATGAACACCTGGCCTCCTTTAAGACCCACCTCATATGAGCTCATGCCTTCTGACATGCCACCAAATACTGAGGAACCCCACAGTGATGATGAAGTCTAGAAAGGGCGACTCATTTACCTTTCACCATGGAACTGCAACCAGATTTCCACCAAGGAACTGGACATTTGGGAAACCGACCCTTCGTTCTTGGAATAGATAATGGGGCTGCTGAGTGCAACACGTCTGTGAAAAATTACACCGCCTCACTGACAGCCAAACTCACTGAGAGAAAGGGAAATGGAACTTAATTCTCTGAAATGTGGCCAGTCAACCTTTTCCAGACGCCAGTGAGGAAGACGTGGCTGAGGTCCACCTGCCCTAGCAGTCAAGAGTAACGGAAAATGGTCACTACCATACAGGTCTGACAACATATCTCAGATAAAATCTAAAACAGCATCAGCTGAACATTAGGACATATCAGTGACAGTAAAAGTTCCAGTCTAGCTATGGAAATATGTCATCTTACTGGAGTTTAAAATGCCTGACTCCTCATCCTCCACTAAAGAGGCCAGCATAACACCCTGAGGGTTGGTTTCACTGTTTCTCCATAGTGAATGGTGACCATTCATATCTCCTAGTAACAGGAAGGGAGAAGGAAGGCCATGAACAAGGCGTTCTAGTTCCTCCCGTTCAACAGTAGCACTAGGAGGAAGACAAAGGCTGCAAACTGTATTCTGCCTACATAAAAACATCCGGGCAGCAACAGCCTGCATGGGAGTGGAGATGTCCAGATGACTGCATGGCATATCCTGGCGAAAGACGATAGCAGCACCTCCATGATGACCTTGGACTGGAACGGGGTCAGAATAAAATGCACGGTAACCAGAAGGACCGGAAGGAAGACCATCGCCAACCATGGTCTCCTGGATGCATATGCATAGAGGAGCGAATTGTGAAACAAGATGATGCAGTTTCTCAAAGTTTGCATTTAAACCCTGACAATTCCACTGGATGATAGAACTCATAGTGGAGGGATGATTATTAAGTGTGGGACTAACCCATAGTGGAGGGATGATTATTAAGTGTGGGACTAACCCATAGTGGAGGGAAGATTATTAAGTGTGGGACTGTACACCTCCTGACAAGCAAGCAGGTTTGGATTGATGCTTAGGAAGCCCCATGGGAAAGACGACCCAGCACCAGGAACCCACACCCTATGTCGAACATCCATAGGCAAACATGAGGATGAGGAAGAGGAATGTCTTACAACACCCTTCCTCTGAGGTGAAACAACACTTGTCTTGGAACCGTTATGGAGCACAGTGTGCTGCTCGGTTGAAGATAACCTGGAAGAAGAAGAAGAGGGCTGGAGAATGGTTTTCTATGGTGGAGCAAGAGATGGCTTGGCAGGGGGACTGTAAGCTCCCCTAGCTGGAGTAGAACAGGCAGTGCCACCATGAGAAGGTGCATGACCGGTTGCACATCCCACAGTACTGGAACCCTCAGAGGGCAAGGCCTCATGCAGCTGAGTAGATGTATCAACAACTTGGGTACTGCCACTGTCTGGTGGTGGCTGGGCCATCAGCGAAACGCCATTCTCAGACTGCACTCGCCCCGACCACTGAGCATCCTGAGTAAGAGGAGTAATGGGCTCCACAGCAGAGGTCTTTGGCAGCAGTGTTTCTATCTCTGTACACTCTAAGGAGCCACGTTGATGCTTACTACGCACAGGAGGGACGTTGGGAGTTCTGATGTATCAAGGCAGGACGTAGTGTCAACACGGACATATGCCACAGGAGGAACCGGGATGGGGGAGGCAGTTCCACATGCAGGAAACACCACCCCAGATAGGACACCCCCTGAAACAAGAGGTGCTTCCTTAGAGGAAGAAAAGCTGCTTTCAGGCTGCACAGCCTCTGTGGAACCCCCTGGCTGAGAAGGCCGGGAAGTACAACCCCTAGAAGTTAATGGGATATTGTGTGATGACAGTGGCACCTGCCGGATAGCTTTAGGGCGATACAAGACAGCAGCAAAGGTGACCCCAGGGTGAATGAACCTCTCCCTTATCCTGGCCTTTGCCACAGAAAAGAAAATTTTCTCTTTTGTTCAGGCAAAAACAATCTCGTACTCAAATTTGCACACATCACAGTCCCTCGAGGAGGCTGCATGCACTCGTCCACAGTTCAAACATTTGGAGGGTTGAGAACAATCAACCATACCATGGGAAACTCACCAAAATTTCCACAGACCTCAGGAAGGCCAGATGCTTCCCGCTGGCAGGAACGGCAAACATGACCGAACCTTTGACAATAATAGCACCTTCTAGGTTAGGGAAAAAAAGGTTTAACCTTAAGCTTCCACCATGCAGCAGTGACAACCTCTGGCAAAGTAAGGTGATCAAGTGTCAAGATAAGAGTGGGCATGGGTGTTAAAACCCCATCAACGTTCTTCATAATTCTCTACACTGCTACAACTTCCTGAGGAGCCAGCCCCTCTGGGAGGGAAGAATCAGAATAAGAGATCAAGTCACAAGAATACACAACCCCGCAAGACTGATTTAAGGCCAAGTGATGAGAGGCAGACACTAGATAACTGGCAATCATAGTAAGGGAAAGGATGTGTTAACTCTCCTCTTCATTCCTGGCCTCTAGCAACAGAGAACCATCGCCATGCAATGAGACTTTATGGGTAAATTCACATGCTGTAACTAAGCCAATGTGAATCTGAAAACAGTTCAGGTTTCAGAAGGAAGTACCATCAGCCATTTTGAGTACTAAGTAGTTTATATAAAAGTGTTCCTCAAAGACACCAGGTAACAGCTCGATAGAAGGGACATCCAGATTGGCAGTTTTGGCAGATGACCTGGAGGGTAAAGGGTCACCGGCCAGAGAATGACCAGGTGATGGCGACTCGTGCGGCTGGTCACTGATCACACAAGTGGTTAAAGATGTGTTTAATGTATCCATATGTACATTTGTGACAGGTAAAATGGCACCAGCAGCCAAGGGAAACCACCTACTAGGAAGTAAGGGGACCGAGAGCAGTCTGATGGGAGTGGGGTACCTCGTCCACAGAGGGTGACTCAAAAAGGACACTTTGTGATGCAAAAGTTCACTCCCACTAGTTCAGAGACCACCCCCCCAACACCCCCTGGCCCAGGCACCCAACTGATCAACTCAGGACAGCACCAAGGCAACCCCTCTAGAGGGCAGCACCGATGACCCATACGGGTAACCTACGTTTTGGCCAGAGCTTAGTCAAACCCCTCATTCATAACCCTGCCCGCATGGGAGACCCTGCCAGATGTCATTACATTCGCGGGCAGGCTTGTGGGATCACAGGGGCACGCAAGCCCCACCACCACGATAAGCTGGCTGCCTACGGAGGGGGGGGGGGAGAATTCCTGATGTTTGTTGAAGTTTCGGTACCAATCAGAGTTGCCAGTTAGCCTGCTGTTTGTGAGCATAGTTATTTTATAAGTTGTAAATTAATTTTTATGTTCTTTTCTTCTATGATGTTTTATTTATGTGACTTTATTACATTATGTAATTTAATTTAAGTTTACAAGGTAAAAAATTACAGTGTTATGCAGTGTAAGAAAACTGGCATGTTTTGGATATCTCCAAGTTGGCAACTGTTGCTTTCCTAGAATGTAGAACACTCTAGAATATAGGAAGCTTATATAAGGATGAGAAAGAAACTAGAGCAGTTTCAGTCAGTTTTCAGTTCAGTTTGAGTGTAGTGCAGTGTCAGTGGAGTGTCACTGAAGTTTTGGTACTTGTGAAAACAGTGAAGTGTTGTTGGCAAGCATTAAG
Organism: Coenobita brevimanus; assembly: GCF_032717465.1. NCBI lineage: Eukaryota > Metazoa > Arthropoda > Malacostraca > Decapoda > Coenobitidae > Coenobita > Coenobita brevimanus. The sequence continues at coordinate 58,241,672 of NC_136993.1, read as the reverse complement.
TGTCAGTGCAGTTGGTGAAGTGTGTGTATCTTTTTGTATCTTTGGTGCTTGTGAAAACAGTGAAGTGAAGTTGGAGAGCATTAAGTGTTGTAATTTGGAAAATAAAGACACTGAACTTAAGAAGCCAGTGTTTATTTTCGTTTCAGCTGATCTTGTGTGCTGTACACCGAAAGGCTGCCCAAAGGAAAAACAACTCACTGGGCAATGTCCTTCCCATACTGATGTGCTAGTGCTGAAGCCTGTGGTAGTGTGGGACAGGGATGTAACAATGATGTCAGGAATGGGATTAAGTGCTGCAGTGAGTAAAGTTTTCGATATGGTGCAAGAAGGTGTGCAGACAAGATCTTGAGCTGGGCAGGAGGACGAGGTGTCATTGGCTGCAATCATGAGGATATTACAGGCACAGAATGAAGGAAAGAAAGAACTTAGTCCATGGATTGTGCAATTACCTTTTTTTTTTTATCCCACCCCATGGTGCGCAAAAAACGAGGGAAAAAAAGTATTTTTTTTTAGTTTTTGTATATTATAAACTTGAAGATAAATATCCATGGCATCATCTGGTGAAAAGAATAAAATCTCTCTCTCTCTCTCTGTCTTTGTGTAGGGTCATGCATAAGTTTACGTACAGGAGTAGTGAAAACAAAAATAAAAATTTTGTCTTGTTTTTGTTTATTATAAACTTGAAGATAAACATCCAGGGCATCATCTGGTGTAAAGAAAAAATTTCTCTCTCTCTCCGCCTTTGCATAAGTTTGTGTAGGGGTCGAGTTGTTTATGGTGATGCATGGCCAGCACAGCCTGAGCTGTGGCTCGCAACGCGATGCTACCGAGCCTGAGCTGTGGCTCGCAATCCACAGGTTAAATGGCAGTTACAGGCAGAAAGTAAAGAAATCAAAGAACAATTATAGACACAAAGTGAAGAACAGAAACAATGATATTAACAGCTTCAAGAGGCATTACTGGGGCAACAGAGGGAAATACAACTGAGAATGCAAGGAGAGCTAGATGCTCTCATGGGGGAAATGAAGGAAGAACAGGAACAGTTGAAGGAGGGAGCATACACTGAGCTACAGCAGCAGAAGTATGAGGTAAGGAAAAATGTAATGGAGTGCAAACAGCAATTCCGTCACCAATTGAAGACAATTAGTGATGCAATTGTGATAGAGTGCAGACAGTATGCAGATAGCCAGTTGAAGCATGTAGTCAACCATGTGAAGATAATTAGTGAGAAAATTGAGACTGTAGAGAAATACTGCACTGCTGAGCCTCAGGCAAGTGTACAGGGAGCATATGAAACGAATGGACAGTGTATGGTGGATCTTGATGGATCTCAAGCATCTAAAGGTAGCATTACAGAGTTGGATAATCAGAACCCAGAAGTTCTAAGTCCTGGACTTAATCATGATCCCCAGTTTTTAGGCTCAAAACCAGTGATGTGCATGGCTATAATGGGGATCCAGTTAAAAGGAAACCTCATGTATTTGATGGCAAAGGATTTTGGGAAGCTTATCATGTGCAGTTTGAGTTGCTTGCAGATCAGAATGCTTAAGACGATAGGCAGAGGGCAGTGCAGCTTGTTACTAGCCTCAAGGGTGCTGCAATGGAGATTCTTGGCCAAATGTCAGTGGAGGATAGGAACAGTTATCAGTCCCCAGTAGAAGTGCTGAAGCACAGATATGGGACCATGTACAAGACTGAGGTTTTCAGAGCAAGATTCCGGAGCCGTGTACGGGCTCGAAACTAATCCCTACAGCAGCTTACTTATGACCTGGAGAGTATGGCACGCAAGGCATACCCTGGAGCAACACCTAACTTATATTGGCTATTTTTCTGAGGGACCAGCTCATCAATGCTCTTGATAGTGCTGAGTTGAAAGGACAAGTTTAGAAAGCACAACCCAGAAGCATGTAAGAAGCACTAGCCGTGCTCTAGAATTTGAGTCCTACGTCAGGTCCAGTACGTCCACTTCTCAGGCAGGTCATGCTGTAGGATTCAAGGCAAGAAACGGACAGATACACGAAGCAGAAAAATTTGAAGGACATTGCTGGTACTGTGACAAGCAAGGACATCGAAAAAAGGACTGCTATAAGTGGAAGAGGGAACAGGAGAAGAGTGGAGGAGGTTGCTTGTTCTGTGGGAAGCCGGAACACAAGAAGGAGGATTGTTACAAATGAAAAAAGGAGCAAGAAAAGACCAGTCCAAGGAAAGCTTCATTTGTTCCAAAAAAATGTTGGACATGCAATTAGGTGGCACATTTCACTTCTGAATGTCCAAAGAAGAAAAATGAGGGTAAGAAGAAGGCTGCAGAAGACCAGAAATAAGCAGAAAACTGGTGGAGGCCGGTATTAAGAGGCAACCACCAGCCAGCTTTTCCCAAGTAGCCCCATCCCTGAGAAAATGCAAGAGAATTGCAATTGTCAGTGTGCGAACAGATGGAAGAATAGATGGAAAGAAGTGTTCCCTGGTGATTGATTCAGCCTCACAGCGCACTTTTGTGAGGCCTGATGTGTTACATCATTGGTATCTGCCTGAGTCATCAAAACAATTGTGAGGCATCACAAGGGCACCGCATAGAACTGAGGGGACTCTTGGGTATCCGGATTGAAGTGGCAGGGCAAGAAGTCTTGCTTCCAGTCTATGTTGCCAGCATGGAGAATCCTTGCCATCTTGGTCTAGATTATCTGATGTCCATGGGATGACAGCTGGACTTCTGCTCCATGAAGCTGAAGGTCCGAGGAAAGTCGGTTCCTGTCACGGCTGTGAGACGTACCAATTCTGGTGGTGAGGTGAAGGTGTTCCGCACTGCAATTATACCCCCAAAATCAAAATTACTGTTCCAGTGCGAGGTGAGTGGCTCTTTTGACAGCTGTATCGGGGTAGTGGAGTCTGATGTATGGTGCAATGCGAAGGCCGGAGTGATGGTGGGGAGAACTTTCATGGAAACAGGTGCAGATGAAGTGCCAGTTGTGGTGACCAATTTCTCCCGTAAGCCACAAAACTTCAATGAGGGGGAAATTGTGGGACTGTGCCAGGCGGTGGACCCTGAGTGGCATCAAAGGAAGGCCTGTAAAAGCAGCATAGTCATGGAAGACAGGTACCTGCCAGACCATTTACAAGACCTATTTCCAAGGAGCTGCCAATGCCTGGATGGCCCACAAGTGCTGAAGTTGAGGCAACTGCTGACGAAGTTTGCTGATGTCTTTTCTACTGGAGACCTAGACCTGGGGTGCACTGATCTGGTGGAGCATTGTATAGACACTGGGGATCACTGCCCAATTAAAAGAAAGCCAGCACGGAGGATGGCACCAACCCAACCGCAAGAAATGGAGAAGGTGATGAAGAATCTCCAAAATCAAGGAGTAGTAGAAAAGTCCAGCAGTCCTTGGGCATCAGCAGTGGTTCTGGTAAGGAAAAAGGATGGCTCAGTAAGGTGCTGTATACATTATTGAGCGCTGAATGAAATGACAGTGATGGATGCATATCCCTTGCCAAGGATTGATGACACGATGGATGCTCTGTCAGGGGCCAAGTGGTTCTCCACACTAGACATGAAAGCAGGATACCACCAGGTCAGGGTTGCAGAGAAGGACAAGGAGAAAACAGCCTTTTCATATGGGTTTATGGCAGCTTAATGTGATGCCATTGGGCATATGCAATGCCCCAGCTACTTTTGAGCAACTCATGGATCGTGTACTTGAAGGTCTGCACTAGCAGACAGCTCTCATCTATCTGGCTTATGTAATTGCATTTGGACGGACGTTCGACCAGGAATTGGAGAGGCTGTTGGAGGTGTTCAACAGGATCCAAGCAGACCACCCAAGCTGAACCCCAGGAAATGCTACCTGTTCCAGAAAGAGGTGAAGTACCTGCGACACTTTGTAGGTAAGGGTGGTGTCTGCACTGACTCAGAGAAGGTGGCAGCTGTGGAAAACTGGCCAGTTCAAACTTGTGTGAAAGAGCTACAGAGATTCCTGGGCTTGTACATCTACTATCAGCATTTTGTCAAGGACTTTGCAACGATAGTTGCACCTCTGCACAACCTGATGGGGAAGAGAAAGAGGTTTGTATGGACAGCGGGTACTCAGAAAGCCTTCAACGAACTGAAGCATGCGTTGGCAAGCTCTCCAATATTGCCGTACCCTAATCAGAGTCAGCCATTAATCTTGGACTGTGACGCTAATGACCATGGTATTGATGGAGTCCTGTCACTAAAGAAGGAAGACAAGGAGTGCATGGTGGCATATTACAGCAAGAAGCACAGCCCACCAGAGCAGAACTACTGTGTAAACCGTAAGGAGCTAATGGCAATGACGAAGAGCCTTGATTTCTTCCACCCCTACTTGTATGGGTCCTACTTCATCAGGACAGACCATATGGCACTCAAATGGCTGAAGACGTTGAGGAATCCAGAAGGCTCGGGAAGCTAGACCAGCACAATTATGAGATGCAGCACCGTCCTTGGTGGGTACATAGCAACGTTGAGAGCCTGAGTCATTGGCCTTGTGAACCAGATTGCCGGCAGTGTAGAAAATGGATCATAGTAAGAAATGCAGCCGTACTGCAGTGACAGGGCCAACGTCAGTTGAAGAAGACATGAAGAGGATGAAGATGGAGGATGCAGATTTACAACCAGTGCTAGAGTGGCTGTAGCAGAATACAGTGTGACTATCTTGAGGAGAGGTTTCCAGGGCAAGCCCTGCAACCAAGAGCTACTGGAGTCAGTGGGACCTTCTTCGTTTGAACAACGGACTACGAGAGAGTCAGTGGGAGACACCCAATGGCCTCAGCAAGTATTGGCAACTGGTGGTTCCAAAGAAGATGACGTCTGAGATCTTTGATGGGCCCCATAACCAGATCAGTAGTGGGCACCTGCGAGTGAAGAAAAATCTAAGCTGGCTGCGACAGAGGTTCTACTGGACTGGCATGTGGCAGGATGTTGAAGAGTGGTGTCGGGCCTGTGATGTGTGTTGTGCCAAGAAAGGATTCAAGAAATGTTTTTACACCCCTCTTCATCTGTAGCAAGTGGGTGCACTGATGGAATGAGTTGCAATGGACATTGCTGGACCTCTGCCACTCACTGAAAGAGGAAATCGGTATACATGTGTCAATATGGACTACTTCACATAGTGGCCAGAAGCCTTTGCCATCCCTGATCAGGAGACTGCAGCTGTTGCTTGGGTGTTGGTTGGCCAGTTTGTCGATTTGGGATGCCACAACAGTTACATTCAGACCAGGGTAGAAGCTTCGAATCTGCTGTATTATGTGAGTGCTGCAAGTTATTGGGGATCAAGAAAACTAGGACGACCCCACTAAGCCCACAGTCAGATGAGATGTTGGAGAAATTTTCCTGGACCCTGGGACAAGAACTGGCCAAGTACTGTGCAGAGGGACAAATGGATTGGGATCAGAAGCTACCTGCGTTGCTGATGGCATATCTGTCTATATCCCATGAGTCTACTGGCTACACCCTGCAAAACTGATGTTGGGCCATGAGTTACACAGACCCGTTGACTTGTTCATGGGAAGACCACCTGGTGAAGAGCTGCCTACAGACACCTCCAGCAATGCAAAGCATCTTCAGGAAAGGCTGGCTGAGGTATATCATCCAGTGCGAGAAGCCCTTAAGCTTTCAGGAGAGGTGATGAACTGCAAGTATGATTCCAAGGCAAGTGAGGTGAGCTTCGGGGATGGTGACCAGATTTGGTTATATGATCCTCAGCGAAAGAAGGGTCAGTCACTGAAGCGGCAAAGCCCATGGGACGGGCCTTACACTGTGTTGGACAGCCTATCAGATGTAATGTATCGGATTTGGGGAGGCAGGAAGTCTCACCCAAAGGTGGTACACGTGAATCGTCTGCGCCAGTACCATGGTCCAGGACAGTACAGCTGGGACGTCTCCGTGGAATCGTGCTCACCCGCAACCGAGGATGTTGGGGAGGACCAGGGAGCTGAAGTTCAACAGGATGGAGACAGTTTCCCAAGAGAAGAAGTGCATCAGGAAGAGGAGCAAGAAATTCCAAGAGGAGTAGATTGTGGAAGAGCATGGGCATCGTTGGAAGCGGCATAGGAAAAGACCTGATAAGTGGAAGGATTATTTTGTGTATAGCTAGATGTTTCATTAGGATTAAGGCTTATGTCTGTAAACATTGTGTAGTTTTGTTGGGACTACAAAGGATTAGGCAGGGGAGAATGTTGAGAACTTGCATTGCTAGCTAGATTGTTCTGGAGAATTCCTCGTGTTTGTCATAGTTCCGGTGCAAGTCAGAGTTGCCAGTTAACCTGCTGTTTGTGAGAATAGTTATTTTGTAAGTTGTTCATTAGTTTTTATGTTCTATTTCTTTATGAAGTTTTACTTATGTGACTGTTTATTAAATAATGTAATTTAATTTTAAGTTTGTGTGCTAAATAATCTAGAGTGTTATGCAGTGTACGAAAAGTCTGGTATGTTTTAAATATCTCCGAGTTGGCAACTGTTGCTTCTCCTAGAATGTAGAACACTCGAGAATATAGGAAGCTTATTTAAGGATGGGGAAGAGACTAGAGCTGTTTCAGTCAGTTTTCAGTTCAGTTTGAGTGCAGTGCAGTGTCAGTGAAATTTTGGTACTTGCGAAAACAGTGAAGTGTTGTTGGCAAGCATTAAGAATCAGTGCAGTTGGTGAAGATTGTGTATCTTCGGTGCTTGTGACAATAGTGAATTTTGAAAGCATTAAGTGTAATTATTTGATAAATAAAGACAGTGAACTTAAGTCTTTTTCTTTTCACCTCAGCTGATCTTGTGTGCTGTACACCGAAAGGCTGACCAAAGGAAGAACAACTCACTGGGCAACGTCCTTCCTACACTGATCTACTGCTGATGGAGCCAGTGACAGTGTGGGACAGGGACGTAACAGTAATAATAATATTATTATTATTTAATATGTTAAAATGTGTAATTTTTTCATTGTTTCTTGAAGGTAGAACACTACTGTATCAACCCTCTTTATATATTACATAATATTTCATGAATGATCTTTATCGCTAAAACTAGATTCAAGAAATAATGTAGTTTCTATGAATAACCCTGGAGGAACATTGCAGTATATGTAATGTCCATACATAGTGCATCATGCATAACATAATAAGCTATTCTGTCTATTATACAGCCAAACAGGTTTAAGAGGGGGGTTCTGATACCTGTTTATGTAGCAGGATATGCAACCCAATGACCCAAAGGTGTTAATGAGTATGGCTTAAAATTATTAAGCGATAAATTCCATGATATAAAGCTTTATGAACAACACTGATTGGTTTATTTTCTGAAAATTATTAAGCGATAAATTCCATGATATAAAGCTTTATGAACAACACTGATTGGTTATTTTCTGTAATTAGTCGTTATGTGTCCTATACAATATTTCATACATTTGGCTAAACTGTGAAGAGACAAAGATCTATACTGTATTGGGTTATTTATTCTTGTTCTTTCAGTTTGCCAGAAAAGATATCTAATCTAATTGCTATTTTGATAAGTTCCATAATAGGTGTATTCGTCAATTCTGAATTCAACACGCAAAATTTCTTAACCCGACTGCGTTATCCTCGAGAGACCCTTGGCAACTCTATGCATTAAATCTATTTACAAGATATCTATAATGTGAAATATCAGTAGAAGTACTAGAGTCCATGGGATATTTTTACATTTTGTGTTTTAGCAACTAGTTTTCTCGTACTAAACGAAACAAAAAAAAAACATTTAATAAGAAAACAGTCACTATTATTCACATCAAGAACTGTAGGTATTTCTCAGTAACATTCTTTCTACCTGTATTAATATTTACTGTTTTCCAGTGTCCAGTTTATATATATATATATATATATATATATATATATATATATATATATATATATATATATATATATATATATATATATTGTTACGGAACAGAGAAAGATAACGTACACTTTAAGTGAGAATACTAAGAGTCATTACTGTCCCGTAAAGTTCCAGGTTCAAAACAAAAGAGTTAGGTAAAATTACAAGTTAAAGTTTAATGCTCAAACTAACAACAAAACATTCAGGACTCATAAGGATAAGGTAATGGCAAAAACAGGTTGAATATATGGTTAACTGCAATAGCCTCTATTAACATGAAATTAGCAAGAGTAAATTTACCTAAGTCAGCCCTGATAAAATGAAAATACACTGGGTAATGCTTAGTTAATGCAAGATAAATTATTACAGATACAAAATAATATTAAAACTGACTAACAAAATGAATCCTACATAAATTACAAAAAAACCTCACTAGGCCTACAAATCAACACCTTATGCTATACAGTACAAGGAAAAAATGCAATAACAGTTATACTCAAATTACACACAGCTGCTAGATGTTTGGAGATTTCTTGAGCACTCACAATAATAATAACTACAGGGGAGGACAGAGATGTGAACAAAACGAGGAGCAGATCTAAGTGGCAATGATGCAGAGACTGAGCTCATTATATAGGGGCCAGGAGAGCTTGATACAACTTGTAAGAAGGACGCGCAAATGAAGCCATGGGGACAAAGAGCTGAAAATCCCGCTCTGAATAACAGAGAGAACGACTTACTCTACTATAACGGTAGAAGGGGGGGACTGAGGCAGAACACGCTCGTGATCAAACATGCAGCAACTGTGCGTTAAAATTACACAAAGGATGATGAAATCATATGCTATGTAACAATATATATATATATATATATATATATCATTATTTTACTTTACTTGCAAACTATTTTACTTATTACCAAATCATTTTAGTACAATTTCTTGCTTAAATTAACCTAACATTTATTCTGCAACGATTTCTCTATAAAGAATGTCGTGCTTGTCCCTGTGTCACTCCCTACCTCCTTTCCTTTCTCACAACCTGAATTACTGTACTTTATTGAAAAAGAGGTCAGTACTTTCTGAAAGGAGTATTAGAAAAAATAATGCACAAGGGTAATCTCCTGCTTAGACAATTTTCTGGCTAGGAGCAGCAGCAACATGACATCCCACCATTAATAGACATTATTTTTTACTGACAAATATGTATTACATAATGGTCAAGCTTCACTGGCACTAGGATATAAACATAGTAGGATGCACGAGTGCCACCCTGCGCAGGGAGGGGGGGAGAGGTAATGATATCAGTCAAGGTCACTGTACAGAGCAAAAGATCTAACTGAAGAAAAATAAATTTCCATTACAACAGATGTCCAACCTAGCTACATTATAGGGAGGGTGGAACCACTAAGGGATGCCCTTAACACTGGAAGGAGTCCCCGCGGAGATCCAGCAAAGCCATTATATACGTTCATAGTTTTTAACTTAGGAAAACGAAATTTCCATATTGAAAAAAAAAAAAAATATTCTGAGCAGATATTAGGAAAGCATCATGCCCCCAAGAGCACCACCACCATGGATAGGCCGGCCCTAAAGGTGGAGGCACGCAGGGAGTGTCCTCATTTTAATTACAGAACCTAAGTTTTGCACAATGGTAGATAATATACTGGGGCCATGTTTAATGTGGGGTGAGACCCCCATAAGCCACTGTTCTTGGGGAAGGGCAGCTATTGGATGTTCTTGCCAGTCTTTATGCTTGGTTCCTCTCCTAGTAGTACGAAAATTTGCATACAGGTTGATGTTCACCTTGCCCACATTTTCGACAAGTTAGGATCCCCAATGCCCCCCCCCCCCAAGGAGGAACTGCCCCCAGTGAGATACAATGACAGTTTTTACGTGGATACATGATATTAGGCACAGTATTAGCTCTTCAACCAGACTTGATATTATAAAGGATGGATCCCTGGGTTCGTTGCTGCTTCCCCACCCCCCTTTTTTTCCCCTTCACAATACTGCACGGGTGGGTGAGGATATTTAAGGGTTCCTTTGGGTTTGTTTTTGATTCCTTCAGCAGAATACAAAATTGAGTGTCGTTCATAAAAAGGCCTGCGCTGTTTGTAACAGTATTATTTTACTTAAGTTTAACGAAGGGTATGAGATCTGCAAGATGAGTAATTACAGTTCTCTAACCCAGGATACACAATCTAACCAACCTTAATGCTGTAAATTAACAACACAAAATAAAGTTATGCATTTAACGAGCTCCAAAAATACAGGCAGAACTTACAACCATTGTGCTTTCTTTTTAACCTAAATCTGCATATCAGATCATTTGCTAAGTATGACATTCTTTTTTGTGAAACATATACAAAAATTAAGAAATTATTATGTAGACATTGCTGTTGTAAGAAAAAGCGTATTTTCCTATCTGACACATGGCCACATGACCACACACTTTCGTCGATTACCCACATGTCATATAAAGTTCATATCAAATTCATGAAACACACACACACACACACACACACACACACACACACACACACACACACAAATGAACAAAACCGTGACAAATTAAAAAATAAATGGTTCACTCTAACGGGGTCCAGAGGATTCTGGGATCACTTTCAGCAGATCCAGGTGACCATACACTGTCATGGAGTACTAAAATGTCTTAAAAGTGTTCACATAATGTTCACACAACATGTAAAGGCAATGATCACTTTCTGGCACTGTATGTAACATTTGTACTGTGGATGGTAACCTGGGGTATATAATTCCCACATCACAAAAAAGGCACCAAGGAGCAGGCATAGATATAAGACACCCTTGCCTGAAAAGAGTGTAAGGGCGGGTGAAGGTAGAGGGAAACATAGATTCTCAGCCCAAGTAATTTCCACGTGACAACCAGTGATCCAGTTAGTGGGAAATTACTACCCTAAGTTACCTATTCTGGGCTCAAGGGGAACTTTCGGAAATCGTCTGCCACCAGATGTCTGTCAATGTTAACATCTTCTTTGTCCCGAGCACGTGTTCATATACTGTGATTTTGCACTGTTGATGTGATAACCTTTTTGGCAAAATACCATCACACACTACTGAAGTACTGAAAATGTTTCATAACAAAAATATAACAGAGGAAAATGTATTGCTCTCATTGTTTTATTTCCCCCAAAACGAAGCCCGAATTTTGAACACCTGGCACCCATATTTTGTCTTCGTCATTTTTAATGAAGCTGCTGCAAGCTGAGTTAATTCTTGCCTCCAGAAATGTTCGATTTATACTGTAGTTTTAGCCAAGCAGTTGTTTGTGTCAGTCTCTCTTTTGGCGGAATTTTAATGATGATTTATGAAATTATTCTACATCAACCATCCAAACTCAGAGACAGTTCCCATACCAATATTTGATCATGACTTATTCCCCTAGGAAAATACACTACTACAACTTTCAAATACCTCATATCAAATCTTGGAACGGGGACTGTCTCTGGAGCTCGGATGGCTGATGTAGAATAACTGAAGACATTGTCATTAAATTTTCGCCAAAAGACAGACTGATACAAAGAAAACAAGTGCCTGTCTAAAGCTACAGTATGAATCGAACATTTCAGTAGGTAAAAATTAACTCAGCTTTGTAGCAGATTCATTAATAACAACGAACAGAAATATATGTGCCAGGTTTTCAAAGTTCGGGCTTCGTTTTCGGGGAATTAAAACGAGAGCAATGTGTTCTCCTCTATTATATTTTTGTATTGAAGCTTTTGCAATACTTCAATAGTGTGTGAATGTATTTTGCCACACAGGTTCTCACATCAACTGAGAAAAATCACGATAATTTAACACGGACTCGCGGAGAACAAGCTGTTAACGGTGGTGGCCTCTAGCGGTAAGCATCTTCACAAGTCCCCCATTATCTGATGCATCAGAATCACAAGGCTGAGCAAACATTTACTTTGATAAGCTGAACTATAAAAGAGCAACATGAACCATGGTATTAGTGAGGGAGCAATAAATCTAATGACTTTTTTTTTTTTTTCATATATACATTTTCCATTCACAAATGATAATAAGAATACTTGAAATTCTCAAAACTAATATCTTTCATTATAATCAGTTTAATTTCCTCATGGTGGATATACTGTCTACAGTATAAACAAATACTGCAAAAGATTGTTTTAAATTAATTCAGTAAAGACATTTGAAATAGCTGCTGTTGAACCATTAATCATTTATCTCTTGTTGGTACAGAGTTTGTAGTAATGATACTTATGATAAAAACAATAATAACCAGTAACATCTTGTTGCACAGCCACAATAAGGAAGCGTCGCCAAACATTTTTTTTTTTAATTATGGCTTTGTGACCATCGCCCACTGTGAGAGGCATTAGGGCAAATAAGATTCTGGAGGGTAACAAAACTTCATAGCCGCGCCAGCACTGTACATGACGGCCATTCTAAGAGGCGAAACATGGAGGCAATATATGGTAGAAGGTTTATAGATCGGCCAGACGCACATCCTCCCCTCTGGCAAACAAGACGGGTCGGATATCCTCAGCCAGGTCAGCAGCCTGGAGCAGATCGTTGAGGTTGGAGTAGATCTTGGCTCCAAGCTGGTACAACCAGGTGTGGGTGTCAAGGGCCACAGAAAATGCTGGGAGGAGGACATGTCCAACCGATCTTTGTGGTCCATGATGGGAGGGCAAGAAGGGTTGCCTTCCACTGCCAGAGGAGGGGAGAGCTCATTGACCTCCTCCTCAGCCAAGGACCTTGTTGACGCATCCTTGGCCATGGTGACGGAGGCAGAAGAGTTCTTGGTCTCTGACGGCGGATGCTGAATTTCTGTCATGGTGTTTGCCATGTCCATATCCGAAGGCAGGTTGGTGATTGCGGTGGCAGTCCTTCTGTTGAGACAAATCTCCAGCCCCAGCCTCTTCTGCGGTGTTGTGCGGGGGCAGCAGGCTACCGGGCCTGGTGCTCCCATCAGCAAGGGACAGAGTGTACATCACAGGCAAAGCACTTGGCGATGACAAGGCAAGGCAGCCTATTCACCTCAAAGATCTTGGGCAGAAAAACATGCAAAGCCCCCTTGTCACCCCTGCAAAAAGCCTTTGCCATCATGATGCACATTTGCACAACGGTATTTATCTCCCCAGGACTCACAGGATCTCTGGCCTGCCATCCCAGGGCCGTGAGATGTTGCCATGCATGGGCAGAACCCTGCACAGCCACACCTCCCAGCCCAGTAACATCCCGAGCCTCAGGACCCTTATGAGTCCCTAAGAAACTAAACTCCACCATCTCGCCATCCCCAAGGGATCATTGGAGGTGCCGTGGGCTTGGTTTAACGATGGCATGGGAATGCAGAAAAACATCAACGCCAGTATCCTGGAGCTTGATGAAGCCATACCCTGCCCTGGCATTAATACAAACCACAGTCCCTCTGATCTTCTGGTCCACTGGAGGCTGTGGTCTGCTGGATGCCGCCCTCAACGGGTCAGAGACAATAGCAGATGTGCCGTCCATGGCTGTCGATAGTATCTCTCTCCCCGAAATAATATACAAGGTATAAATAATATAAACAAAATCTAAAGACCCTTAGGTAACTTGTGTAACATCAACAAGGGATCTGAAGACAAAGGTGTCGAAAAACGTATGTGTAAATATTACGTTTATCTCAATTAATGGCTAACTGTATGCTTAACTGTAACCATATTCCTTTCAGATCATTATAGGTATCACAGCTATATGTCTGGAAAATTGCAGCTTTAGCACTTTTGTGGTTTTCTCTAAAACTTGTTGCAAAAGAAAAGCAGATATTCATTCGGTACTATTCGTTTAGGTAAATGGCAAAATATTAAGGTAAAACTATTCACCAAACATTTCTATCATTGGATTTTCAAGAAAATATTTATATCTCAATTACAGTAGTATCTGAGATATTTTAATTTCAAATGTGCGGTTTTTAGAATCAACATATCACCTTACAAAATGGGTCAAGATCATTTATATATTAGCACAAGGATTTGAGTTACCCTAGGGTACCTTCATGTGTTGTATCATCAACATCAAAGGAAAATCATGTTCAAAGATAAAGAATGACTAGCAACATTGTCTTACTGCCTAGCCACAAGAAGGAAGCTTTGCCATTATTAGTTGTATAGATTATGATAACTGTATTAAATATAGACAGATCTGAACACCCTAAGGGAACTTCTTGTGTAATATCAACAAGGAATCTGAAGACAAAGGTTTCGAAGAGAGCATTTGTAAATTTTACCTTTGTCTCAATACCTGGCTAACTGTATGCTTAATTGTTACTATATTCCTTTCAGATCACAAGAGGGACCATAGCTAAATATCTGGAAAGTTGCAGCTTTAAAGCTTTAGTGGTTTTTTCTGAAACGTAGTTCAAACAAACACACAAAAACTGAGCAGATATGAATTCGGTACTTTTCAGTAGGGTAAATGGCAAGATATTAAGCCAAAACTATTCAGCAAACATTTTTATCATAGGATTTTCAGTCAATATCTGTATCTCAATTAGTTTCTGAGATATTTCATTTTTAAATATGCAGTTATGTAAAAAAATGGGTGTATCACCTTTAAAAATAGGGCAAGGTAAATTACTTTGGCACATATATATGGTGTTTCCTAGGATACCTTCATTTATAACAGCATGAAGATGGAAGAGAACAAAGAGCAAAGAGAAATAACAAAAATAATATGAATAATACTGACGAAAGCAGAAAACTTCGCCATTTATATGGCAAAGCTTTATAAATGGCAGTAGTAGTAGTAGTTGTGGCAGAAGAATTTCATCTCTACCCCTAAGATGACCACACATTCAATAAACTGAAGCTCAAAATACTCAGCAGTATGATCATCTACTAAAGTCTTTAAAATCCTCTTCTACTGATTAATGTACCAGTGTTGATGATGTAATGAACATATCTACACACACCCTTATATATTAATCAGCTATATATATTGCACATCACTGTACATCACAATATCGTCGTATATGCAATTCACTCGATAATTTCGATGCTAAGTGAAGGTGAATAAGAGGCAGGGAGGGAGAGAATTAATATGTAATTTGATTCAGAGATTAATATGTGCTATGAATTATATAATGTATTCATGTACCTGAATCATATAAACTTGAAGCTTATCTGACAAAGTATATCAATCATGGATATTGGTGTAAAGGGCTGACATATTCGTGCACCTGCCCTATACTCCAACGGGTGCCCGGATGGTCCAAGTGGCTTCCTGGTCCCCCGCCACAGGTCTCCGGTTCCTCACCCATCACAGTCTCTTTCCTCTCAAATACCGCAAGTACTTATCATAAATTACATCTGGCATTTTTTTTTTTTTTTCATGTAAGAAATTTATGCTTATTGGTATGAATATTAGTTCATGCTTTTTTTTTTTTTTTTTTATAGATATGTGCTACATCTTAATGAAGAAAGTAACCTGTACTTTACACAGGAAAAATCATCCAATACATTACCACTATGCCGAGAATCGAAACCGGGACTCTCAGGTGAGAGCCAGGTAATACTCCACGACACCACGACCAAGTAAGAGTTATCTCACATTATCAAAATCTTGTTACCAATGTCCCTTCGCCACCACTGTGAGCCTGAAGAGGCTTAGATAACCCCCTGGCTCTCGGGCAAGCAGATACTTCCAATCTATCCCAAGCACTTACGGCAAGTCCGAATGAAGAGAGAAACATGTACTTTACACAGGAAAATCATCCAATATCTGATCGTGGGGCAGTGGATTGCTGTCTGGCTCCCACCTGAGAGTCGCGGGTTTGATTCCCGTAGCCTATTAGTGGTAATGTGTTGGGTATTTCTTCTTAGTTACTTCAAAGGTAATTCAGAAAAAATGAAAGTATAGGTCAACACTCGTTTTAATGTGCGGAATTACATTAAGAAGTATTGTGCAACTAATGCTAAGATTAATTGTCAGCCTATTTAGTTTAACTTTAATCACACGATAATTGGCAGCTTTCATGGTGCTACGGTGAACGTGACGGCTTTACCCTATGAACCATATTGGATGACGTCAGAGGAAGGGAACATTACCAGGTACTCAGGCATCGACTATAATCAGCTTGCAACCTTGAGTGAAGCCCTCAATTTTATTATCCGCGTGTTGCCTTCAAGGAACTGGGGAGAGGTAAGTAATGAGTTACATCATCATTCGGGTAAAATGAGTGGGAGGGAATACAGGTATGATGTAAAGTGTTAAATGTCTCTTATGTTAATAAAACATTCACAACTCATTTTATTATTGCATTTATTTGCCATATGACATCATAATTATATTCTTGCTCTTCAAAGCATCCTCCGCACATAAACAGGTTGTCATATTGTATAACCTGGCGATTCGGTTTCACTAACCATCATGACCTAATTCCTGAGCACTTCCTTTGGATCAATTTTCTCACTTTTTCAGTAACACAGTAGTTTAGCATAATCTCCGTAAATTTCTGTACAAAGGTACATGCACATTGCACATCATACTTTCTGGTAAAAAGAAAAAAAAAATGTTTACCTCTCCTCTGTTTCCTCAAACAGATTTAGTTCTTTGATACTACGAACGGTAAGCCTTTATCTGTATCCTCGTAAATCCTCTATCGCCATTTCAAACCCAAAGGTAGTTGTTGTAAATATGTCAAGCAAACAAAAATACTCGCGTATTCCTGAACTTGAATCTTCTGAGTTCTCTACACTTTGACTTCAGAATGTCTTGGTTCTCTAAGTATACTTGCGCTGCTTCCTCACTCCTTAATTCTGTTTGTTAAAACAAAAATAATAACTGTTCTTAAGTGGAATACATTCATAGGATTTCTCCCGTCACGCAAAATGGATGTATCTGTGAAGGATGGTTTCACTGTTCACTACCACCTTCTGATTCTCCCATCCATTCACTGATCCACCTGGTGACTATACCAATATCTCATCTGTTCTCACTGATCTCTAGCAGCTTGTACAGTACAGCACCTTACATGTATTCCAAGTGACCTTGAAGAAATACTTGCTCCTATCTACCGTCAATTAATTACAGTATGTGTGTCTCTACATTTATCTGTCTGTCTTTTTCAATTTATAACATATTAATCCCTGAGACGGTGGTAAAAAAAAAAAAAAAAAAAAAAAAAAGCCACCATGTCCCCCTGCCCTCTGTCATTAGGCTGCCTTATCTTCTTCCTTTCCCGCAGCACCTCATATACCTCCCCCTTCCACCACATTTTGCTACTCTGCTTACAATGGCATCCTCTGAGTGATATCTTATTTCTGAAACTTTTCCTGTTGTTCGTGAAAAGCCTTTGGTCCATTCCAGCTAGCAACATCTGTTATATTTTGGGACTGCTGATTGGAAGGCGGCAAGCAGAGTTATTTGCAAGTCCCTGCAATGGTTACTGCTTATATGGCCAACATCCGTCTGAGTGTTTGTGTTTAATAGAAATTGTTCAAGAAGCATGGAGGCATACTTTCTTTTTCCATGCCATGTAAATCGCATAAGCTATACGACGGTACTAAGGCCAAAAAAAGAAAAGACGGGTGTCCGCATAATTATGCGGTCACGCACCCCCTTCCTCCCAGTCCGACAACAACACCTATGCTCCAACCCCCATCCCCCACCCCACCCTCCCACTGTACTCCCACCACAACCCCCCCATCCCCCACCCAACCGCCCCCACCCATCACTCTTACCCCATCCTCCACCTCCCCCACCCTATCCACAACCCCCAACACCTCCCCACCAACCCTTCACCACATCTCCCCACCGATTATGCCCGTCCTGAGCTTATGTCACGCCATTCCAATGCTCGGCTTTTAGGAGCTGCAAAAGAGCAATGGTCTCGTCATGCTTGCTCTATTTCGTTTCAAAACAAGATATTTGTTTGAAAAGGTACCAAAACCAAACTACCTCTGAATCACGTTCATTTATGTGTCTTCCCAGGTGATAAATCTGTTCTTTATCGTGCTGTAAACAATTTCATTCATTCCAAGAACTATGAAATCTCCAATTCAGATTCTTCCACTTTGTTTTCAAATACTTTGCCCAAAATTTTTGTTAGAGTTCTTCTTCGTCCAGCCCTCCTCATTCTTGCTCTGATATCACCGTAACTGTTTCTTATACGGTACGGCATTACTTTTTCTCGCTCCCTTTTACCACCCGCGTTGCTAAGCAAGTACAGTGGTAATGTTTTCAGTTGTGAGATTGGCTGGCTGGCTTTGTTTGTTTGTGGGCGAACATGAAGCTTGCATGGTATCAAGATATGGCCAAAATCTTGGACGAGTTCGAAAATAGGCGCTCGTCCAAGATTTTGACTTGAGACAGCAAATTAACTTCTTTGGTACTAAGTGCTCTCGCAGGATCATGGGATATCACTGGTAGGGCTGGGTATGCAATGAACAACTATTCCGTGAGAATGAGTCAAGGCCTACCACCCACATAATATGTCTGCTCCAACTCCAGTTATATGGGCACGTGGCCCGTTTTCCTGAGGTTGACTCCGCCCACAGGTAGGTTTCTGAGTGAGTAAGCCGAGATGTAGGAGACCAAGGGGAAGGCCACGGAACTCATGCCTGAAGCAGGTCGATCATTCATGTTGAGAGATACTTAGAACGGAGAAGAATCGCTACCTGGAGGGTTACACGAAGGGCCCTCTCCCCTGGGTAGAGTTAGAAGGTGGGTGAGGCTATACCCCTCAAGGAATTTGACCCCTCTCCCCCCTCATAATGATAATGATGATGATCAGCCGGAATATCTCAAAGCACTCATCTTTCTTATGCCCTTGCTTCTGCATGGCAGGATGACTGCCGTTGCTCCAGATACGTCACAGATTTTCGGTAGAGTTTTGCATTAATCCTTAATTTTCTCACTGCCCTCTGTGGTTTCTAGTCTTCTATCTTTTCCTGTTCTACCTTGTTTTCAGTCTTTGTTTTTTATATAAATGGCTATTGTTCTTTTAACTGTGGTGTTCTTCATGGTTCTGACTTGTCACCAACTCGCCTCTATTAAGCAATGATTTCCATGCCACGTTGAGTACACCGCTTCCCGTCCGATCAGCGAAGTTAAGCAACGTTGGGTCTGGTTAGTACTTGGATGGGTGACCGCCTGGGAACACCAGATGCTGTTGGCATCCCTACGTCAAGTGGGGTTGGTGGAGGATTAGTGCCCCTCCCTGTAAAACAATTAACTCTAAGCCCTTGGCCACCCTGTCTGGGATACATGGCGTCTGGCAATGAATGAATGAATGAAATTTCCTGTGCTGCACACACAGTCATGAACAATTGATTATACATTGATCATTTCACACTTCATATTTCCACCTGCATCGCAGAGCTCCATGAGCAGTTATGAGATAAAGCAATGACACAAGTTATTTCTTATCTATCTGTTTTTTTTTTTTTTTTTTTTTTTGTCTGAAATAAAGGACATCACATAGTTTTAATTATCCATAACACAATTCCTACTTCTTTCAACACGGCAAAGTTTACCACAGATATATCCCTTACTCACACGGTGTGGAGCAGAACTCTAATATTAAGTGGAGGAGTGCACAGCATAATGTATAAAATGAACGTTGTACACTAACCATTAAACATGTTACTCTAGGTACAGTTGTGGTTAGTTATACCTTCAGACCGTCTAAGAATTGTGTAAAAACAAAACGATATTCTTCTTAGAATAATTAAGAATAATAAATTGACATGCATTCTAATCACACTAGTAAATCTCCAGAAGCGTAAAGAATTTTTGACTACCCTTTCCCTGGTCAGAATCATATTATTTAGCCATTACCCACGAAAATACAGATTACTCATTTAATGCTGCAGGTGACAGACCAAGTGGAGGCTCGCAGGTCGTTTATAACCACTATAATGTATGCAGTTCTTCCCAGGAGACTTGAGAGGTAACACACTAATTTTAACTATTTCTATAAAAGGACCTAGAATGTCTTTTTGTAGTTGCTTCTGGCTATTGTCAGAGGAAAAAGCCCTGCTTTTTTTTAGAGAGAGAGAAAACAAGCAGGGGAAGGAAATACATCAAATACAAATGCAAACACTTAAAGAAAATAATTGCAGACTGTTGATTTTTTTTTTTTAATCAAGTGCACATTATTATGTCGATCATAATTTGGTCATGAAGTGGAACGAAACTGTAAGATAGCAATATAAGTGGACAGATATACTAAATGAATTGTTCATAACTACTCAACACTATCAGGTGGGACTACACGTTCGTTTATGATCAAACCATGGTTCTCTTCGTCATGGCCTCCCCGGTTCCAGAGCCTAGTTGGTTAAGCTTCTACTACCCTTTTAGTGGCCAAGTGTGGGCTGCCATGTTGGCCTCCACAGTCATTGTATGCGCCATCCTAATCAAGGTAATGGTTGAGATGGGCACGTTGTAGAACTGTTATCTACTGTTTTGGGTCTGAGATCTTTTCCTGCATGGGGCATGGAACAACTTATGGACATAAATTTCGTCATAAAATTCTTGACACCAGTTACAATGTTCATGACTGTTTATTATTTTCACTTTCTGGTGGCTAAAGTCAGTAAGGATATATCTGTTATTAAAGACGTTAACAGTGGATGTATTTAAGTATTAAGTTAGAAAACTCACACAAAACTGATTCCGGTCATTCAGTGGCTGCACGATACGCAAGACTGTATTTGTGTAGTAAAAATAATTATTTCATTGCGAACCCCAGCATATCGGAAATTAAACTATAATTTTTAGTATGCTGGAATAAATGTGCGTTGAACAATATTCAGATGATTTCAGGATACTTAGTGGGTTTAGCATGTGTTGCCGTTAAGAGCCTATGGGTATGACGGAATGCCAATTTTCTCAGAATAGTATCTCTTCACCTAAATGCCATGTCCATCATAAATACAGTGTTGTTTAGAGCAACTTTTTTGGTTTGGGATCCCAATACTCGGCCATGGAATGGGATATTACCCCCTTATCTGATTTCAATTCGCCTAGCATACTGAAGGGACTCACTCCTGAATGTACTTATTTATGAAAGTGGTATTATCTTATACCATTGTTAGTTACTATATTGGTTATAAGGTTGTTCTACGCTAGTATTTTTCCAGTGGCAGTGATTAATTCTTGTATGATAACATTACATAAGTGATTTTTACACATTCAGTTCTTGGTGAATTTTAATTCTACCTATCCTGTTATGAATAATGGTGTACATGACCATCTGTTTCCCGCCATGCAGATCACGGGGACAGAAATGTGGAAGAAGCGTCATGGAGTGCTAGATAGTGGGTCAGTGGTGCTGGAGATGGTGGGCAGTCTTTTGGGTCAGGGACTCTACGGCCGCCTCTCAACCAGCCAGTCTAACCACATCCTGGTGGGCGTATGGTTATTCTTCGGTGTCGTGGTGGGGACGGGATATCGCAGCAGTCTCATCGCCTCCTTGACCCTCCCCAGGCTACCTCCCAGACCAGAGACAATCGAGGAGCTGGTCAGAGCAGTAGACAAGTATGGTTGTGTTTGGTATATGACAAAGAAAGAGGGAACGTTTTACACTTTACACCCGAGAAAAGAAATATACTGTTCCACATATACGACTGACTACTGCAAGAAGTTTAATAAATGATGAAAAAATGGAAGTAAATGTAAAAGCGGAACTGTCGACTGCTTTTCATACCATAGTCTAAATGAAAGATAAATGTTTTGTGTTGATTTCCACTTAAATACATTATTGGGGTACAGTGTTCTAGGACTCTTACTAAACAAAGGATGCTGTGGAAAATTATAAGTTGTTTCTTTGGCCTGGTAGAGCGATTATTATATTACAGCATCCCCCACCCTTCCGAAAAAAATAATACTCAGACTTTTACTATAGCAACAAAGCTCACACTGGTAGAAATTATCATACATGAAAATATCCTGAATGAAACATTCAGGATATTTATCTGTATCTGACATTTCAATCTGAACACCATGTAGACTGGATTAAGCATTAAATCTGCTTCCGAAGTTCTCAGTGACTTTGTACCATGTGGTAGCTGATATTGTGTGTGTGTGTGTGTGTGTGTGTGTGTGTGTGTGTGTGTGTGTGTGTGTGTGTGTGTGTGTGTGTAGATTTCTGTTTCATTCTTAAGAGTAGTTAAGGGTCGAAAATTGTTTATATAATAGTAACATATATTATATCAGTGCCCCCTAAAGGGAAAGATGACTGGGTGGAGATTAGTGCTGTACGCAGAGACTGTCACGCAGCTGTGAAATTTTAACTTCAAGTGATAATTCCATGTGCATTATAGTGTGCAACGCTATTATGTATAAACAAGATTTTATTTTGTAAAGGAAAAGAACAGCTCAAAGACTGTCATAAAACTGAAGCAAAACTGTTGCTCACTGACAGTTGCAGTTAGAATGTGTTATCAAACTAGTTAAGTTCCTACATATCTTTCTTGTGTTCAGTGCAAAGAACACTCGAGACCATGACTATTCTAGGTTCATTTCCCTCAGTAAATGCTGTTTTTGCTGCTAACGGCGGCATTATTAAGGAAGTCCGCCTTGTCATTAAACCAAATGTCTATCCAGCGCGAGAACTGTCCGATGGCATAATGAAACCGTATGTATATCTCCAGACTTCTCTGCTTGTCATTATTACCGAGCATAAGCTGAACTGAGTATAAAATAATAATCGAAGGTAATTTTGCGTAACTTTTTTCGCGTGACCTGCTTTCGTTTAGCTTCAGTTCCTGAGTTTGTCTTAAAAATTATTTTTCTGCATTATTAAATTCGTAGTTCCAGTCCCGGGTTAAGTTCTTAGGGATTTGTGATGCCGACAGGCGTACAAAATGGTTTTCCTTTGGACAAAAGCAGAACGTTTCTCTATGAATTTCTGTTAATGTCAAGAAATGTACGAGAACTCAGAAGCCTAGTTCATTATAACACTGAATTTACAATCTGAGCCACTAACAGGGTTGATTCGGTCTCATACCTCAAAATGACTCTTTCTTCTTCAACATTTGCAGATCATTTGTTCATGTAGTGTATGGCAGCTCAGTACATCCTCCTCTTATCCAAAAAAATATGAAAGTATTTCAGGTCATATTTTTGGTTTTGAAATCTATTTTCCAGCATATATTGTTCTGGAGAACATGATTCCGAATGTTCAAAATCCTGATACTGTTTCTAAGACAGAAGCATTAGGGTACCGTATATATTTCATTATAAACAACTGGTATAACTAAATTATATAAATATTTCTTGAACACTGAACCGTAAGACATAGGTGGTTGATTGTACGTGTTCATATTTAAAAATGGCAGATGCAAGTTATTAATGAGCAGTTTCTACATTATTATTCAATTAGTCTGTTGAAGGCATTGCCTTTTCATTTTATTTACATAATAAAATGTTATTGTTTTGCAGAGTAACATTGGACTCTTCTGGTTCGTCGTTCAAGACATACCTTTTAAGTTCTGAATCTAGTCTGTTCAGAGCGATGGGTAACCTGATACAATTGGGCTTTGACAATATTAAGGGACTCACTGCTGCTCTTCAGAAAAAGTGAGTTGTCGTTAATCTCTTCAGCCCAATGATGCCTTTTTAGTATTTAGGCCAGCCATGACTTACTTTTGGCTTATTATGGTTGTCGGACGATTTTCAGCAAAAAATTCGAAAAAAACACGACAGTGATAGTTTGCATCACTGTTTACTGACACCAAACAGTTTTCCTCAGGTCTGAGATAACTTGTAAAACTTGAGGCCTTATCTTCATTAATACCATTATAACAAAAGATCACCCACCTACTCATTGCTAGTTTATGGTTCATGAGGAGCGTAAGGCCACTGGGCTGGCTACTTATCCCCTGAGTTGTGTTGTGTGAGCTGTAAATTCCAACCTTCCCTCAAATGTGAACCTTTATAGACTATACTTCTCGAATTCCTAAACTCCTTGATCACCAGGCCTCAGTTTGATTATACAGTGTTTAGCAAACACGGTGAATGGTTTTCCTCGCTAACAAGAAACTATATGATTTTGTCACCCAGTGTAGGTAGCAAAATGCATCACTCTGTCAAACAACTGGATGGTGAGCACTCACACCCTTAGAGAAAATATGTTATCTCCATGGTCCCATGACTGAATTAAAACAAACCTCGTTGGACTTTATAAGTTAAATGATAACTGGTATGATCACCGAGGATTTTCAGAAACACATGGGTTGTGAATGTGCATGGCCATTGTATAAAATTTAGTCTGTTTCAAAACAGGCTGCAGCTCCTATTCTTATTTCCTATTCATACTTAGTGAATATTGTGTCAGTTACTAATGACAGCATTTCAAAATCATCACCAGTCCAGTTCTTCTCCTTATGAAGGTTTTAATGTACTTTATTTTATGTTTGCCACAATAAGATGAGCATTCGGTTGTCAGATGGGTCTAGTCTATCTCTTAAAGGTAAATATTATGATCGTGGGTACAATTCCAACACAGTAGACATTGACGAGAGCAACAGTCTGTCCTTCCCATCTTTTCTTATATTCACATCCTGTTGAATAACTTTGATGACAAATTTTCTTAATTCTGGGAGATTCCAATGTCCACCACATCCATTGGCTCTCGTCTCCTTTCACTGACCCACCTGGTGGTGAACAAGCCTACATCCTTTCTATCCTTAACGACCTAGAGCAGCTTGTACAGCATCTTACCCATATCCCTGACCGCCCTGGAAAGAGTTCCAACGTATTTGATCTCTTCCTTACAACTAATCCTTCTGCTTAAGCTGCTAATCTTTCCTCTCCGTTGGGTTCCTCTGATCACAGCATTATCACCCTAACCTTTCCAATCATTCCAGTAAGGCTACATTGAAGCTGCTGAATGGGAGGCCCTCAGGCAGGATTTCTTTGATTTTCTTTGGAGTGATATTTTCATTCATGGTTGGGAGCCCTCTGGGTGTGCCCTGCTCATTACAGAGGTTATTCTCTTGGGCATGGACGCATACATTCCTTTCTCATATCCTTTGACTAATACAAGAGAGAAAACTAGGTTTAGTCACACTTGTTCTCATGTTGTCCACAGCAAGGAGAAAGCCTAAAAAAGGTACCGGAGCCAACACACTCCAGAATCTCACCTCTTCTGCATTTCTGCGTGAAATCGTGCCAAGTCTGTTCTTTGCTTTGATAAAAATAATTTCGTTCATACTAAATGCTGTGAAATCTCCCACTCGAACTTTTTCCACTCCTTCTAGCATCTTGCCGAAAACCTTTCTAACAATTTTATCTCATCATCCTTCCCTCCTCTTTTTCACTCTGGTGGCTGTGTAACTATTTCTTCTACTGATAAAACAGAACTCTTCACTCATGTTTTCTCCCCCAGTTCCACCTAGATGATTCTGGTGCTGTCCCTTCACCACTTCTCACTTCTGACTTCCTCATGGCTGATGTTAAAGTTTCTTCAGTTGATGCATTTTCTGCCATCACTGGCCTCAAAACTAACAAAGCATATGGGCCTGATGGGGTCCCTTCTGTCATCATCAAGAACTGTGTTTCTGTGCTTAATCCCTGCCAAGGTAAACTCTTTCACCTTTGTCCATCAACTTGCACCTTTCCTTCTTGCTGGAAATTTACCCTCAGCCTGTCCCAAAAAAGGTTGACCATTCCCTTTCCTCTATCACCCAATTGCTTTAACATCCTGCGTTTCAAAAGTTTCCTATCATAACCTTCTTTCTAATCGTCAGTACGGGTTCCACCAGGGACGTTCCACTAGCGATCTTCTCACCTACCTTTCAGCCTCCTTGTCATCCTCCTTTCGGGACTTCGAAGAATGTTTTGCCATTGAACCTGACACCTCAAAGTTTTTTGATCGAGTTTGGCAAAAATCTTTAATTTCCAAACTACCTCTTACTGTTTCTATGCTTCTATCTGTGCCTTCATCAATAGCTTCCTTCCTGGTCGTTCTACAGCTGCTTTTGTAGACGGCCACCTTTATTCTCTTAGAGCTATCAGTGGGGGTGTTCCTCAGGGTTTTGTTCTATATCCACCTCTCTTCCTGATATTCATTTATAACCTTTTAAGCTGTACATCCTACTCTATCCACTCATATGCTGATGACTCCACCCTTCACCTTTCCATCTGTGACCCTCAGCATCCATATCAACAGTTGCTCCAACAATCAAGGGATGAGGCTATGACACACATGTCTGAGTTGGCTCATATTTCTGACTGGGATAAAAATAATGGTATTTTTAATGCACCAAAACTCAGTTCTTATATCAGTCAACCTGACTAAATCTACCACAGGAGTACCCTCTAATATTTAACGATATCCAAATCAATCCAGCATTATTTTTAAACTTGTGGTTTCATTTTCTCGGGATATATTATGGAAGGAACATATCACCTCTCTTGTAAAAGCTGCTTCCAAGAGATTGTGTTTGCTAAGCTGACTCCGTTCCTTCGTTATCCCTTCACTTTTGTTGACTCTATACACGGGTTTTATTTGCACCTGTGTAGAGTACAACTCTCATGTGTGGGAATGCTCCTCACATACAGATCTTCTCAACAAGGTGGAGTCAAAGGCTTTTCGTCTCATTAATTCTCCTCCTCTTACTGGCTTCTTTCAACCACTGTCTCTTCGCTGCATTGTTGCATCTTTATCTCTTTTCTATTGTTACTTCAGTGGTCACTCCTCTAAACTGTCTGCTTGCATCCCTCCACCACTATGGTGGGTGCGTAGCACCCGTCTAGCAACAAACTGTTATCCCTTTTCTGTCCAACTCCCTAATGCAAGTGTTAACACTTACTTCCAGTCCTTCATGTGTGCAACAGGTCAAATCTGGAACTGTCTCTCTCTGTCTGTATTTCCTACTGCCTATGATCTCCAAACGCAGTGTTTCCAGACATCTCAAAATGAATGGATCTTGAATTTGGCTGTCTGTTATCTTGCTTTTGTTTTTTCTTGAAAGGAGCAATTTGCAGGTTCCTGGCTTGTGGCTCCTTCTTCATTGATTTTAAAAAAAATGGCACTACAGCATAAGTTCACCATTCACTTATGACCTTACACTCCAAACCCCTTCTACATTAGAGCAGCTCACTTCCATTGACGGAAGGTGGTGTTCGAAGCAGCTGACTCTCAGGGCCTACAAAATACTGTTTGAATATGAATATTGATGTATCTGCCAATGTCACACGTGTGTAAGTTGACCGCTACACTACAGACATACATTTACTGGAAGTTAGAACCCAACCTAGTCATAATATTAAAGATGCTGTATGTGATCTCTGTATTTCATAAGTTTCTCATAATTAGAAATGTAACACGAAAACACCGAATTAAGAGTATTTCTGTGTTGTCCTCAGGCAGTCTCACGCTGGAGGTCACTTAAATATGGAGCTAACAATATCCAAACATTTTCTACGGCTTGATGGATCCTCTCCTCTGTACTTAGGGAGGGAGGGCATGTTTAATATGCATATGGCCTGGCCCATACCACATGATGCTCCCTATAAGCCTGCATTCGACATGGTGCTGAGGATTGTATCACAGGTAGGTTACGTGATACAGTGTATTACAATGATAAATATGTGTATATGTTTTACATTTGCTTATAAAAAAATACCTGTCCCTAGTAAACGAGGAAAATTTAAAAATATTATCCACTAATGGCTCTCTCGTCACTTAGGCAGGATTATATGAACAATGGAAAAAAGAAGTGTTAGACTCTGCTGCACGGGAGCGTCGCCTAAAGAGACGGCAAGAACTGAATGAAAAACAGGGAGAGAAGATAGAAGACGACTTCAGCAGTTCCATCCTACAAAGTTTAACAATCACACACATTCAAGGACCTCTATTGCTTCTCCTCCTGGGCCTCAGCTTAGGGTGTGTGACCATGGTATCAGAGATAATTTTGGGAAGGTTCGTATCTGTTCGTGGAAGACAGAACACAGGCATAACCTCTTCTCAATAAGTGTTAGGCTTCTCCTGAGCTACAAAGAGTCATTTGCCAGTAGGAACAGTCATAGCTCAGCATAATTTGCAATAGAATTAACCAAGACAATTAGAAAATGCTTGTTCTCTTAGTAGAATATACACAATTTCGTGTTTGTTCATTATTAACTATTTCACACATTGTTACTGTATGCATGCTGCTGACGGACTATTGTATTCAGATACTGATAAACAGTCGTTGTGTTCGATATAATACATAGAGCTGAATTAAATGGTCATGTATGAAATTCATGCACACTAAGAGGAATGAAACATCTAGACTCTGATAGGTAGACTCTGCGGGAAACCTCTGAATAACTGATTAAATGATTCTTTTTTGAGCCATGCCTAATAAATGTCCAAACACATCACAATTTTTTATTGTGTGTGTGTGTGTGTGTGTGTGTGTGTGTGTGTGTGTGTGTGTGTGTGTGTGTGTGTGTGTGTGTGTGTGACTTGGTCTAAAATTGCCAACTCTCCCTTGAATGCTGAATTGTAACAATAGATAAAAAGCACTAGAATACAAAGCTAGTCAAGAAGAAGTTTCATTTATAGGCTCTGGAGCTGGAATATTGTCTTTTTCTGCCACTGAGCTACGTGAAGTAAGATGCAAAGCAATGAAAATCTGGGCCAAGTAAAAGTGAATTATGTTCAAGGTGGCAAGGCTGTGTCCGGTCACATAGTCAAAAAGATGGTACAATTGTACATGGGTGTGAGGCATACTGTGTACACTGATAATTAAAATACCAGTCTTGCTCTGAGTCTTGTGTTACATGAACAGCAAAATTAGTCCACGTGCCACTGTCAAGAAGAGACAGGTCAGATTTTACGGGGTCCTAGTCACGACCTGAACCTGACAATCCTCAGCAAAGAACTTGTACACACAGCGAGCTAGGTCTGGGAAGTTAGGAGCTGTGAAATGGCCTGACAAACGCGACTTCCACTTGCTCCTCCACCTGTTATGAATGGTGAGATTGTCCCTGCAAGGAAGTTCCATCATGAAGCCGATTTGTAAACATGTGCAGAGTGAGAGAAGAGTTCTGGACAAGTGTGGAATTGTGCATGGAATAGTTTGAAAGGAATGACAGAGTTTTTTTGATTGGTGATATGAGTGGTAAAGAAGGGAATGTGAAGGGTGGATGGAGTAGTTGGTGAGTGGGGTGTGCCTGCTGACATACATAAGAATGGCAATGCTTTAGTGGACATTTGTGCCGGGAGGGCTTTGGTGATAGCCAATATCCTCTTCAGGCACAAAATGATCCACAGGTATACATGGCGAGTGATGAGAAGAGTGGGTGGTGAACTGCATGAAAGGAAGGCAATGATTGATTGTGTGTGTGTGGATGAAAGGATGTGAAGATGTGTGATGGATGCAACAGCATATAGAGGTTGGAGGAGTGGACTTTCTGACCACCACCAAGTGATGGTCAGAATCAAGGTTCAAGTAAAATGGAGAAATAGAAGATGGGAAGAACGGGAGGAAGGAGTAGATGCAAGGAGAGTGGACAGGTTACAAGAGGATGAGAAAAAGGCAGAATATAAGAGGGAAGTGGAGGAACAATTGGGTAAATATGAATTGGAGCAGATGGAGGACCTGGAAGATGTGTGCAAGATATTCACAGAAAAAATATGTGCAACATGAGGTGGTGTGTGGTGTGAGGAGAAGACGAAATGGGGTACAAGGAACAGCATGGTGGAATGAACAGGTAAGACAGGATGTGGCACAAAAGTAGAAAGCATATAATGAATGGATGAGAAATAGGGGCGTTGAAGAAGTTGAGAGACGGAAGAGAGAGTTATATGTAGAATGGAAGAGGGAGGTGAAAAGATAACAAGAGAGAGAAAGAAGAAAGTGGATAAGGAATTTGGAAGGAATTTGAGTGTAAAGTGAAGGGAATGTAAGAAACTGTTCTGACAAGAGGTAAAGAGAGGTAGACAGGGTGGCAGTGAAGTTAGTAGGGGAGTGAAAGATAAAAATGGTAGATTTCTAGTGGAGAATTAGGGAGAAAAAGTGAGCAGATGGAGAGAACACCTTAAGGGGACCTGGAGCGGTGGCATCTTCGTCGTGGGTCTACCCCCCAGAGGCTGTCGAAGAGAAGAGGAGGACAGCATGGGGACCAAACCACTGCAACCCCCCCCGGCCCCTCACGGGGCTCGAGTACCTGGGAGTGGCTTCGGTCGCCCGGGCAAGTACCACATCTCCCAACACAAAACACACAACACCGTTTTTTCTACACCGAGAAATGACTTCCCGGCTGTCATTTCTCGACGACTTCTAGCCGGGGACATTGAGAGCAATCCAGGACCCACCAACAAATACACATGTCCAACTTGCTCAAAACCTATCACGTCGAGCCGACAGACAAAGGGTTCAGTTCAGTGCAATTCCAGCAAGAACTGGATCCATTACACCTGCACAACACTTGCATCCAGAAAACATTACACAAACACCTGGACCTGCTCCTTATGCTCCTTCCCCCCATCCACCAACCCCCTTCCAATCCTATTCCTACTTCCTTCACACCTCCACAGCCAAACCCACCGACCCTTCCCACACCATCCAGTCCCCCAATTCCTCCCATTCCAACCCATCCTAATGCACCTCAACCCTTACCTCCATCACAACCTCCTCTTCCCCTCAACCCACACCACCTCCCCCCCGTGCTGCAGCAGCCAACACACATTGCACACACAACATAAACATCATTCAGTTAAACATAGATTGCATAAACACCAATAAAACAAGTACTCACACAATACATCAAACAACAGAACATGCACATTGCCATCTTACAAGAAACAAAACTACACAGAGCACAGAAAACACCTTCACCACCATTCGACAAGATCGGGCCGACGGCGGTGGCGGTGGACTCATCACCCTGGTACACAAACCCATCAACTATACAGATACCAGTGCACACACAAAGTCACTTTTCCCCCCACATGACACCACAACAGAAATACAATCAATTAAAATACGCGCTGGTAACAAATCACACATAACAATCGCTAAAACATACATCCCCCCCCCCCAGTCGTCCCCCACAGTAACACACAGTTACTCTCCACAGATATACCACATCACTACCATACCCAACATCATCGTGGGTGGTGATTTCAATGCCAAGTCGTCGGCCTGGCATGTCAACAACCCTGACACAGACAGAGGGCTGGTACTACAGTCCCAGGCAGATCATCTTTTCATACTGAACAATCTAGACCAACATACTCATATCCCACACCAAGCCCTATTCCTCCCATCATCTCCAGACATCACCTTCTGCTCCCCAAACCTCGCCCCCACTACACCATGGAGAGTGGTCAAAACCTTAGGTTCTGATCATCTCCCAATCGTCATCACTACCAAAACCAGAATCACCCCACCTGGCCACAAACACACATACACTAATTATAAGAGAGCCAACTGGGAGGCCTTTGTAACTGAAACAGAACAACATTTCGAAACACTAAACAGTACACCCATCACAAACATCAGCACCGCTGTGCACACTTTCAATACAGTTATACAAAACGCAGACAAAAGACACATTCCTAGGGGCAACAGAAAGAGACAACCCCAACTTCATACCAGAAATTCAAGGCCTCATCAGACAATGGGACACACTGCGACACTTCCTAACACCCCATACACAAGACACCGTACAACAAATACAAGAACTCAACACTCAAATAAACAATAATATTATCAGAACAGCAAACACTAAACTGGAAAAATTACCTCCAAACACTTGACCATAAAATAAACATCAGCAGACTCTACAAAACACTAAATAGCATCACACTTTCCAACAGCAACACCACACAATCACACGCTGCCATCACAACAACAGACACCATACCCTCAAACAAACAACAAGCAAACACTCTCATCAATCACTTTTCACAAGTCAGCCATCTAAACCCCCATCCCGAAGACCGACGTATCATCCGACATAAGGGACAGTTCCCCACAGACCCAGACTACGTACCTTTCACCTACAACCAGACGAAGCACATCATTAACAACCTCAAGCACTCATCTGCCTGTGGACCAGACAACATAAGCAACATTCACCTTAAACACCTAGGACCACAAGGTATACAAGCACTCACCAACATGTCAAACTACAGCTACTCATACAACATAATACCCAACATCTGGAAGCATGGCAAGATCATCACTATCCCTAAACCCAACAAAGACCCCACGTTACCCTCCTCACATCGCCCCATCACACTCCTCTGCACCCCTTCTAAAGTCACTGAACGACTGGTACTACAACTAGTCACACCTCACATTCCTCTAGCCCAGTCACAACATGGCTTTAGGCCACTACACTTCACAAACATCCTTCTTACAGACCTTACACAGAGAGTTTCCGATGGCATGAATTCAGCTAGGCCACCACACAGAACACTCCTAATCACACTAGACATTAGAAAAGCTTTTGATGCCATCCCCCGTCACAACCTCACAAAATATTCAACATAAACATGCACAATAACACAAAAAGATGGCTGGCAAACTACTTAGCAGGCAGATGTGCACACATAACATTTGCCCGTCAGTCTTCTAACATCAGAAACTTCACAAACGGTGTCCCCCAAGGTTCTGTTTTATCCCTTATACTCTTTAACCTATACATGCACGACGTATCCACACCCCACACACCACAGATACAATAACTTCCTATGCAGATGATATAACACTTACATGTATGCACCAAAATGCAAACACAACTGCACACATCATTCAACCTTACCTCAACACACTACACGAATGGTTCACCACAAAGAGGCTCAAAATAGCCCCAGCCAAATCTACAGTGACCCTTCTCACAAACTGGACAGCAGAACACAGTCACATCCAACACCTCACCACAAACAACACTCCCCTACCACACACACACACACACACACACACACACACACACACACACACACACACACACACACACACACACAAAATCCTTGGTGTAACATACAATACATCAATGTCATTTAAACAACACATCACAAAGATTAAAAATAAAATAACACCAAGACAATGCTTTGAGGTCACTTGCCCATACAACATTCGGACACAACAGAGAAACCACCACCACAGTATACAAACAATACATACGTTCAGTGATGAATTATGCAAGCCCTGCCTGAGCTTCTAACCCCACCAAAACACACTACAACACTCTACAGACCATACAGAACAAGGCCCTAAGAATAATCACAGGCTGCACAGCTACTACACCCACAGACCACCTACATCAAGAAACCAAAGTCCTCAAAGTCAAGGATCAACTAGACATGAGAGGTACCCAGTTTCTTGCTGCAGCCTCCACTACAGTACATAGCAGCACATCCACCAACACCAAGGAACATCAAAACAACACCTAGCACACGATACCATACACAAATACTGTCATCTCTTCCCCCCTCGCCCACCTCAGACCAGCTTCCAGAAGCAAATTCACACTCAGATCACTCGCCGCTCCATTCAGTCACTTAAAGACAACACACAGCTGCATGCACGGCCTCCTGACAGCCACCCTTCTGAATCCTATATTCCTCGTGAGGACAGGGTCCACCTTGCCAGGCTGAGATGTGGGCACCATCCAGCCCTCTTAAGCTACCAGAAGAGGCTGGATGACTCCGTCGCTGATGCCTGTAAAGGATGCAGCACAGCACCCCATACTATTAAGCACATTATGGCAGACTGCATTGCACAAAATCAGCTACGCCAACAACACAACATACACTCTTTGAGAGGTCTGTGGGAAAGCCCGATCTCGGCCATGGCCTTCCTAAGGGACTCGGGGCTGTTCGGCGAGACTGCCTGGGAATAACTACTACTACTACTACTACTACTACTACACCTTAAGGAATTGTTGAACATAGGGAATGAAAATAATGAGTGTAAAAGTGGCTGGGAAATGGCTGGGAGAAGGCGGGAGGTGACAAGACAGGAAAAAATCAGTAGGATGGAAATTGTGGAAGCAATGAAGAAAGTCAAAATGGGGAAAGCCCCAGGAATGGATGGAGTGCGTGGTGAAATGCTGAAGCATGGGGAAGAGATAGTAGTAGAATGGATGGGGAAAATTTGCAGATTAACCTGGGGGGAAGGTAGAGTCCAGGAGTATTGGAAGTCAGGTATAATTATTCCCTTGTACAAAGGGAAAGGGGAAAAAGAAGTGTGTGGTAATCACTGGGGCATTTGTCTTCTTAGTGTAATATGAAAGGTATATGATAGGATACTTATTGACAGAGTTAGGGAAATAACAGAGGAAATAGTTGGAGAAGAACAGGTAGGCTTTAGGAAGGGAAGAGGTTGTGTAGATCAGATACTCATTCTTAGGTCTTTAATGGAAAAGTTTCTAGAGAAGGGAAAGAAGTTCTATGCGGCCTTCATGGATTTGGAGAAAGCATGTAACAGGGTGGATAGACAAGGATTGTGGAAAGTATTTAGAATATATGGAGTAGATGGGAAGTTGCTGAATGCCGTCAAGAGTATGTATAAGGGTGCTAAGGCTGCAGTGCGTGTGGATAGTGAACTGAGTGAATTTTTCTATTTGAAGGTTGGGTTGAAACAGGGATGTGTCATGGCTCCATGATTGTTCGATCTGTACATGGATGGGGTTATAAAAGAGATACAATGTAGGGCAGTGGATGTTGGAGTGGCCCTAATGAGAGAGGGCAGGGTTTGGAAACTCCCTGTACTGTTGTTTGCAGATGATACTGTGTTGTTAAGTGAAGACGAAGGGGAGCTGCAAGGCTTGGTGGATGAGTTTGTGAAAGTGTGTAAGAAATGAACTCTAAAGGTGGATGTAGGGAAGAGTAAAGTTAAGGTCTTCGAGGGAAGTAAAGTCAGTGAATGTTGAGTGAGGTTGGATGATAAGAAAATGGAAAATGTGAGTACGTTTAAGTACTTGGGTAGTGGGATGAGTAAGAATGGAAGTTTGGAGAGTGAAGTGCTTGAAAGGGTACAGCAAGGAAGAAAATTTGCTGGTCCCTTGAAAGCAGTGATAAGAAACAGGGAAGTGAACATGGAAGTGAAAAAGTAAATTACATGACAGTATTGTGATACCAACTCTAACGTATGGAAGTGAAGCTTGGACGTTGTTGGAGGGACGCAAGTCAAGAGTTAGAGCAGTGGAATTGTGTTATTTGAGAGGAGCCTGTGGAGTCAAATGGAGAGACAGACTGACGTATGAGGATGTGCAGGAGCGTTGTGGTGTGGATGTGGATGTGATAGGAAGAGTTAGGAGAAACATACTGAGGTGGTTTGGCCATGTGGAGAGGATGGAGAGAGAGAGACTGACAAGGAGAGTGTATGTGAGTGAGGTGGAGGGGGAGACAGGGAGGGGGAGGCCAAGGATGAGATGGAGGGATGGAGTGGAGAGGTATATGAGAGAGGGGGATGTGACTTGGGAGTAGGGCAGTGGAATGGAGAGGGACAGGGCGACGTGGAGGCGACTTGTTTGTGGCCACTCCGTATGGAATTAAGGCGTCTGGTATATATATATATATATATATATATATATATATATATATATATATATATATATATATATATATATATATATATATATCAATTCTTGCGAATCGCCACCGAAGGCCGCGATTCAATTATATGCCATTTATTATCAAGATGCTTCAAGTTATTGAATCTTGTGAATGCAGCAGTGAATCAAAGGGCCATGATGCAACTTTATACTTGTGTAACTCTTATATATACCATGGAATATTTTTATATACTGGTGTTACCTCGAAATGTACTGGGGTAAACTTTAAATACACTGGGATAAAGTTTACTTCAGTGGGTTAAATCTGGCGTATATTGGCGTATACTGGGTTAAAGCTGACATATACTGCGTTAAACCTGACATACTGGATTAAACTTGATAATTATATAGTATGGGAAATTAGACATATACTGGTGTAAACATTCCATACATACTGTAGTAAACTTATATATACTAGCATAAACTTTACATGTACTGTATTGAACTTCCATATACCAGCATAATGTTTACATACTCTAAGGTAAACAAGACACTCTGGGGTTAAGTTGACATGTATTGGATATAATTCAAATATTCTGAGGTAAGCCCTGCCCACACCAGGGTATTATTTTTTTGTTCTACACGTACTGGGGAGAACCCGGCACATACCCTGGTTAACTTGAAATATACAGTACTAGGGTTAATATTGCATTCTGCGTCATGCATGATCATCATATCCAGAGGTAAACTTTACAAAGAAACTTGCGGTAAACTAGACATTTTCTGAGGTAAGCTTGACATAATATACTAAGGTAAATTTTACTTTTTGAGGATATTGCTGTGGGTGTTACACAGTTCCGGCTCCTCTGATCGGGCCATACCTGTTGACCCCATGTAATCAACCGCCCCTGTGGGACTGCCCCATAGGTTACGTACACCGTTAATGTTGTGCCTGCGTCATAGTGTGATATGTGCAATGCAGTCCACCATTATATGTGTTGTGTTATGTGGGCCTAATCTACAAGCGGAATACGTGTCGTCTGTGGCTCCACCCAACCCAGATCTAAGTCGGTAGTTGAGGAAGGCTGGCTGATATCATGATGCAAGCATAACTGGAAGAACTAGATCATCTATATAAGGAAACCTACGATGTCTGGAGGTCAGATCGAGGTGGTGAATTACCCTGCGCGTGAAGGGAATATATAGCTGTTTCTGCCACGCCAGTGTTGGACCTGGAGGTTGGATGTGGTTGTAGAGGAATTTGTGATGTTTTTATGGGGATCGTTACAAAGGGGCAAACTTTACATATGTATGGATAAAGATTATAATATTATGAGGTAAAATTTCACGCATGTATCGGAAAGTATTTAGAAGGTTTCACTAAACTGTACAAATCCTAAACTAAACTACTGTATATGTTTATAGGTGAATTTTACTTAAGTTAGGGCAGTTGTAGTTGTTTTAGCCGCAGGTGCATTTGGAGTGTAAACCCAGATGACTGCAGGCTGAGGTTGCCCTCCTTCTGTAGTCCACCATCCTCCTTTCAATGGATTACGAGCGAGACGAGGGGCAGTTCAACAACCAGGCAACACAGCCACCCAATTCTATCAGGGTCACTACGGAAAGGCGGCCCTCTCCAATACCACATATCGTGGTAAACTTTACAATTGCTAGGGCAAGCTTTGATTATACTAGGGCACTCATCACAAGTGTTGGCATCAAGTTTACATACAATGGTTTAAGCTTTATATACGATGGAGTAAACTTTACATATAGGTGAACAGACTTTACATAATGTACACTGTGATAAACTTTACATATCAAGGGAAAACATTACATATATTGTTGTACACAACGCCTACTGACGTGGATATATATATATATATATATATATATATATATATATATATATATATATATATATATATATATATATATATATATATATATGTGTGTGTGTGTGTGTGTGTGTGTGTAATAATCATCATCATCAGCCATTACAAGTCCACTGCTGAACAAAGGCCTCTCCCAACCTTTTCCACGAATTCCTTGCCTGAGCCAATCTTTGTCACGTTTTCCCTGCAAATTTCTCTATCTCACATCTCCAACTCCTGTCTGGCCTTTTTCTGCTATGCTTACAATCTCTTGGTGTCCAGCAAGTCAGCCTCTTGCTCCATCGGTTATCCCTTATTTTTGCTATATGGTCTGCCCACCTCCATTTTTGTTCTGTTATAACTTCTATCATATCTTTAATTTTAGTCTGCTCTTTCACCCAGGTTGATCTTTTCCTGTCTCTTAAAGATATTCCCAACATTGGCCTTTCCATTGCTCTCTGAGAACGGATTAATTTATTTTCCATCGATTTTTTCAGTTTCCAGGTCTCACAACCATACGTCATAGCTGAAATTATACATTCGTTATATACTTTTCGTTTCATACAAACTGGCAAGCTATTTTTCATAATGTCTCTATGTTTACCGAAAGCTTTCCATCCAATTGTAATGTGTCTTTTTATTTCGCTTCCTTGATCTTTCGTTAATTTTATTATTTGTCCCAAGTAGTTGTACTCCTCAACTTCTTTAAGAAATTCTTCGCTTATTCTGATGACGCTCTTTGGTGTTTGTGGATTAAACATTACTTTTGTTTTACTCCGGTTCATCTTTAGCCTTACTTTGAGACTTTCCCTGTTCAAGTCATTTAACATTTCTTGCAATGCCTCCGCTGTTTCTGAGATTAGGACAATGTCATCTGCAAATCTGAAATGGTTTATCTTTTCTCCATCAATGTTCACTCCTTTGTTTTCCCAGTCTGGCTTTCAGAAAATACTTTCTAGGCAAGCTCCAAATAATTTTGGTGAAACTGTATCTCCCTGACGAACGCCCCTCTCAATCTTTTTCCGAGTCCTAATGTAATTTAACTGCAGCAGTTCCCTCTTTATGTATGTTTTCGAGCAGTTTGACAATGGTCTCATTCACTCCTTGTTCTCGCAATGAATTTATAATTGCTATGTGCTCCACTGAATCGAAAGCCTTTTCTTAATCAACAAAACCTAAGCACAGTGGTTTAATATTATCTGTAGTTTTCTCAATTAGCTGATTCATTGTGTGTAGATGATCAGTAGTCGATTACCCGCTTCAGCAATCCTGCCTGTTTACGGGGTTGATTTTCCTCCAAATTTGTTGTTATTCTGTTCGTGAGGACTTTAGTGAAGAGTTTGTAAATTACTGATAATAAACTGATGGGTCGATAGTTACTAATATCTTTTCAGTCACCATTTTTGTTGAGTAAAATAACTACTGCATTACGCCATGTTTTAGGAATTTTCTTCTGTTTTATACATTGGGTAAATAAGTGAGCAAGCCTATTTTGTACTTCTGCTCCTGCATCCAACAGTAAATCTGTTACTATCCCATCTTCTCCTGGAGCCTTCCCTCTTTTCATATTTTTAAGACAAATATTTACTTCGTCTGGTGTTACCTCAGGTATTTCACTTGTGTCAACTGAAAAGTTAGCTATTGGTACTACTGTCCTTGATGCATACAGTTCTTTGTAAAATTCACCAGCTCTCTTCACCAGCTTATCTCTGCATTTTATGAGTTCACTGTTATTCTCTTTCAGTGATGTCATTTGTTGTGTTCCTAGTGCCAGTTTACTTCGGACCTGTTTCAATTTTTTTTCCCATTTTTGATGGTTTCTTTGATTTGATTCATGTTTCTCTTTCTTTTTTCCCCTCCTTGTCTCTTGTTGATTAGCTTATTAAATTCCGCTCGTTCTATTTCATCTTTCTTTGTTATTACTTTCATTTCCTTTCCTTTTTTTTCATAAGCTCGAGTGTCTTTTCTGAATATTTCTTGGCTTTGGTTGTATTAGATTTTCCTACTACCTCCGCTGATTCTCTTAGCACTTTTGTTGCGGTAGTCTGTCATTCAGCTCATCAATATCACATTCAGCATTATCTAGAGCCTGAAATCTGTTCTTTTTTTCCAACTGATAGGCTGCTTTGTTTTCGTTTACTTTTATAGGGCATATCTTTTTTATCTTTAATCATCTTTCTTTCACTTCGGAAATTGAATATGCCTGTGCAACCCACCATTCTATGATAAACTCCTATATTTATTTTGTTGATAACTGTGACATTTGTGATCGTGTTATTATCTCCTATAATATGCATCTATATATCTATATATCTATATCTCTATATCTCAATATTTATATCTATATCTCTATCTATCTATATCTATCTATCTACCTATCTATCTATCTATCTATCTATCTATCTATATATATATATATATATATATATATATATATATATATATATTGCCAGACGCCTCAATCCCGTTTGGGGTGGCCACAAGCAAATCGCCTCCAAGTCACCCTGTCCCCCGCCATTTCACTGCCCTGCTCCCAACTCACACCCCCCTCTCTCATATACCTCTCCACTTCATCCCTCCATCTCATCCTCGGCCTCCCCCTCCCTCTTCCCCCCTCCACCTCACTCACATACACTCTCTTCGTCAGTCTCTCACCCTCCATCCTCTCCACATGGCCAAACCACCTCAGTGTGTTCCTCATAACGCTTCCTATCACATCCACATCCACACCACAACGCTCCTTTATATCCTCATTCGTCAGCCTGTCTCTCCACGT
Organism: Coenobita brevimanus; assembly: GCF_032717465.1. NCBI lineage: Eukaryota > Metazoa > Arthropoda > Malacostraca > Decapoda > Coenobitidae > Coenobita > Coenobita brevimanus. The sequence continues at coordinate 58,201,674 of NC_136993.1, read as the reverse complement.
GACTCCACAGGCTCCTCTTAAATAACTCATTTCCACTGCTCTCACTCTTGACTTGTGTCCTTCCAACAATGTCCAAGCTTCACTTCCGTACGTTAGAGTTGGTATCACAATACTGTCATGTAGTAACTTTTTCACTTCCATGCTCACTTCCCTGTTTCTTATCACTGCTTTCAAGGAACCAGCAACCTTTCTTCCCTGCTGTACCCTTTCAAGCACTTCACCCTCCAAACCTCCATCCTTACTCATCACACTACCCAAATACTTAAACGTACTCACATTTTCCAATTCCTCACCATTTAACCTCGCTGTACATTCACTAACTTCACCTCTCTCAAAGATCATCACTTTACTCTTCCCTACATTCACCTTTAGGTTCCGTTTCTTACACACTTTCCCAAACTCATCCACCAAGCCTTGCAGCTCCCCTTCGTCTTCACTCAACAACACAGTATCATCTGCAAACAACAGTACAGGGAGTTTCCAAACACTATCCTCTCCCACCAGGGCCACTCCAACATCCACTACCCTACCTTGTACCTCTTTTATTACCCCATCCATGTACAGATTGAACAACCATGGAGACAAGACACATCCCTGTTTCAAACCAACTTTCAAAGAGAAAAATTCACTTAGTTCACCATCCACACGCACTGCAGCCTTCGCACCATCGTACATACTCTTCACAGCATTCAACAACTTCCCATCTACTCCATATATTCTTAACACTTTCCACAATATATATATATATATATATATATATATATATATATACATATATATATATATATACATATATATATATATACATATATATATATATATATATATATATATATATATATATACACACACACACACACACAGACACACGCATTCACAATACATCATATACTCTGTGCAAAAATCAATTGTTGTTGATCAAGCCCAGTCTATCTGACTGAGAAGATGCATCAAATGCAGGCATGACAGACCTGTTCATTGAACTGTTGTTTGCTTGAGGCTATCAGCACCTAGTGATGAGGGGAAAATTGTGGAAGTTTGGTTCCTGGAAGAACACCGCATATGCGGCGCTCCTCCCAGTTAGCCATTATCTGGGTATATGGTTACCATCCAGTGCTGGAAAAGGTTTGCTTGGTTACAGGAAACCATCAGATTTGACACTCTGTGTAGAACCACCTGAGGTGGAAGGAAGAGTAATAAAAAGTGATGAAGGGAATGGGTGAAATAGTAAGAGAGGAGCGCAGACAAAGAGACAGAATCATAAAGGTGAAAAAAGAAGCAGGGGAAAAATACATCTAATGCGTGGATGGTGGTCGCGACCACCTACCACCATGCAGCAGTTAGTACAAGAAACAAAATAATAATAATATTGTTAGAACTATATATGTTATTAGCATTAATTGGTATCATAGTGATTCGTATATTCCTCAGGATCCCAGGCTGCTGTGGGAGGGCAATAAATCCTTCGTATTTTATTCCATGGTATATAGAACGGTTCCATATACTTAAATCGCTCTAGCCAAAGAGTTTAGTCGTGTGGCTGGTGACAATTCCTTTCCTTTTATGCAACTGTTAATAAACCCCTTGGACTTGAAGATATCTTGTCTTCTTTCTTTTTTTCTTTTTGTTTTTTACTACTGCGTCTAAAAATTTCGAAATGGAAGAATTTGATGTCTTCATTAATATTCTATTGTCATTAGGGTTGTTAAATAGTTTTGATGTTTGCTTTTGAAGAAAGTTTGACTTAGGTAGATTTAATACAGCTTTTGCATGGTATCTAGCAATTTTAAATTGAGAGAGTGATTCAGATGTTTTTTATTTTAAGTAAGAGTTATATGCTAATGACTTTTGGGCTGTTGCTCTGGCACAGTTGCTCTCAATCCATTTTGGAGAGTTCGATCTTTTAGTGAACTGTTGACTTGGTATGAATAAATCCATACCAGCTAGTATTAAGTTGCAAATGTGGGACTGGGTGGAATTGGCATCACTAGAGAAGAAAGACAGCCATGCAATGTCAGCAAGATAATTTCTAAATCCATCCCAATTTGCCCAATCAAAGTGCCATCGGATCACCCTGACAGGTTCAGAGCGGAGAGGTGTTGGGGGGTTAACTAATGAGGCTTTGATGAGATTGTGGTCAGAGGATCCAAGTGGTGACAGCACCTCTATCCTGTATTGATCTGGATTATTTGTCAAGAATAAATCCAAGAGATGGGCATTATGATCAGGATTATCAGGTATTCTGGTTGGTTGCTTTACCAGCTGGGTGAGATTAAACGATTCTGCAAACAGCTTACACTCTAGACCAGCGTCGTCAGTCCTGGCAGAATGCAATAACCATTTAACATTAAGTATGTTGAAATAACCCAAAATGGTTATTTCGGTGCTAAGGGCAAGGTTAAGGTTACTCAACTGTGTGGATATGGAATCAAATACACTGGGTTCAGAAGAAGCATTGGGGGAGTGATACTCTACACAAATATATTTGGTAATAGTTTGACAATTTAGTTTATATAATGAGTAATCAAAACTGGATGAAATGAAGTTTAAAACAGTGTCAACTGCATATTGGGATTTGCTGTAACAACAGGTGCCTCCCTTGTTAAGGAAGTTTGTAAGTAGATGGTAAATGGGAAAACATCATGCGGTTATATCAGGATATACTGTATATATATATATATATATATATATATATATATATATATATATATATATATATATATATATATATATATATATTGTTACATAGCCTATGATTTCATCATCCTTTGTGTAATTTTAACGCACAGTATGCTGCATGTTTGATCACAAGCGTGTTCTGCCTCAGTCCCCCCTTCTACCGTTATAGTAGAGTAAGTCGTCCTTTCTGTTATTCAGTGCGGGATTGTCGACCGTTTGTCCCCATCGCTTCATTTGCGCGTCCTTATTACAAGTTGTATCAAGCTCTGCTGGCTCCTATATAATGAGCTCAGTCTCTGCATCATGGCCACTTAGATCTGCTCCTCATTTTGTTCACATCTCTGTCCTCCCCTGTACAGATATTATTATTGTGAGTGCTCAAGAAATCTCCAACCATCTAGCAGCTGTGTGTAATTTGAGTATAACTGTTGTTGCATTTTTTCTTGTACTGTGTAGCATAAGTTTAATTTGTAGGCCTAGTGAAGTTTTTGTAATTCGTGTGGGGTTCTTTGTGTCAGTCATTTTTGATAATAGTTTGTATCTGTAATTATTTATCTGGCATTCACTGAGTATTATCTGGTATCTCATTTTATCAGGGCCGACTTAGATAAATTTACTCTTGCTAATTTCGTGTTAATAGAGGCTATTGCAGTTAACCATATATTTAACCTGTTTTTGCCATTACATTATCCTTATGAGTCCTGAATGTTTTGTTGTTAGTTTGAGCATTAAACTTTAACTTGTAATTTTACCTAACTCTTTTGTTTTGAACCTGGAACTTTACGGGACTATAGTAGCCGCAGCGAGAAATGAACGCTGTGGTGGGGCAGGCGGGATGACCTGGGATTCCCCCATTGGTGCCATATCTACATGTCACCGACCATAGAGGTAGGATGTCACCGACCATCGGCCACCGCTGCAGCCCCGCTCCATGATCCTTACCCTGTGTCTCTGGCTTTCTCTTTCTCTCTCGCTTTCTATATAAACTGGTGTATTTCCGAAACTAATTATGAAATTATTATGACTTTTGTTCCACACCACCACTGAGGTAAAAATCAAGGAGAGTTTTCTGTATAAAGGTTTCCCCCCCCTTGTCTGAGGGCAGGTCAGTTCTGGCGAGTGTATAATTATAGGTCAGGCGGAGGTATCGGCAAGGCCGCACTCCCCCGCTCATATGCCACATTTAGGAGGGGGGGGAAACCTTTATACAGAAAACTCTCCTTGATTTTTACCTCAGTGGTGGTGTGGAACAAAAGTCATAATAATTTCATAATTAGTTTCGGAAATACACCAGTTTATATAGAAACCGAGAGAGAAAGAGAAAGCCAGAGACACAGGGTAAGGATCATGGAGCGGGGCTGCAGCGGTGGCCGATGGTCGGTGACATCCTACCTCTATGGTCGGTGACATGTGGATATGGCAACAATGGGGGAATCCCAGGTCATCCCGCCTGCCCCACCACAGCGTTCATTTCTCGCTGCGGCTACTATAGTGGTGATTTTTAGCATTCTCACTTAAAGTGTACGTTATCTTTCTCTGTTCCGTAACATAAATTTGGCGACCTCATATCAGGATATTCAGGATATTATCATAAGGATATTGTTTGATATTTTGTGACTGTGATATATTCATGATGGCTACTATTTCTACACTTGATGAAGCCAAAGATTTTTTGTCAAATGTGCAAACAGTGTGTGATATAGAAAACAGAACAAAGAATGAACTTAAGCTTGTTGCTCAACAATTGGGAATTGCAGTTCACTCTCATCATTCTAAAGATCAAATTGTTGGCATGATTAATAAAAGCTTGTTTAATGTAACTCCTCCAAATGAGCAAACGCAGATTGAATTAGCTAAGTTACAGCTAGCCCTGCAGGAGGCTAAGGCTAAGGAGGCTGAATTTCAGGCAAAAGCTAAGGAGGCTGAGGCACAAGTTGAAATTGCTAGGATTCAGGCAGACCATGAGTATCGCATGAAACAAGGTGGAACTGGATCATCTTGCTCTGATGATTTTGATGTGGCTAAAAATGTTAAACTTGTCCCTCCTTTTAATGAATCTGATTTAACAAAGTATTTTCAGTTGTTTGAGAGGGTAGCTACAGGTTTTAATTGGCCTAAGGAGTATTGGCCAGTACTCCTTCAAACTGTTCTCACCGGTAAAGCTCAAGTAACTTATGCATCTTTGCCTCAGGATCAGTCTGATAATTATGATGTAGTTAAGAGCTTGATTCTTAAGGCCTATGAGCTTGTTCCTGAAGCCTATAGAGTAAAATTTAGGACAACTTACAAGCAAGATAAGCAATCCCATGTTGAGTATGCAAAAATCAAAGAAGATTTGTTAGAGCAGTGGTTAAATTCTAAGAATGTGGATTCTGATTTTGACAAATTTAAGCAGATGATTTTGCTGGAGGACTTCAAAAGGTGTATTTATAAAGATGTAAGCCTATATCTTGATGAGAAAAGAATAGATAATTTGTCTGATGCTGCAGTTTTAGCTGATGAGTATGTTCTCACTCACAAGAGATATTCTAGAGAAAAAGGGAAAGCTGAGAGTAAGTACGTTGCCTCTACTCAGAGTACAGGTAACAGGAAAGAGAATAAAGATGATGTTTCTCAGGAAGTAAATACCAGCTTCACCTCTAGATTTCAGAAAAGTAAATGTACTTATTGTAGTAAGCTTGGTCATACTACGGAGAGATGTTTCAGGAGACAGCGTGATGTGAACAAAAAGGAGTCTTTAAATATTCAGTCAATTGGTCTAGTGTCCACTCTTGAGAGTTCCCAGAATTCTTTAACTGAGTTAACTGAACCTGCTTTGAGGGGTAACTTAAATTCTCATGATGGAGCTCCTCTTTTGAGCAGTAACGTGGGTGACACTCTCAAGAGTTCATGTGCTAATTTCCTGTCTGATGGTTTTGTCAGTCCTCTGGACAGTAATGACAGGAAATCAGTTCAAATATATCGTGATACAGGTGCTTGCCAATCCCTTATGCTGACCAGTGTTCTAGGCTCTAATGTTAATACCTCTGATGAAACTGTAATCTTACAAGGTGTTGGGAATAATTACTTCTCTGTCCCTCTGTGCAGAGTGAATTTAGAGTCTGGTTTTGTTAATGGTTCTGTTATGGTTGGGTTGGTTGAGACACTCCCAATGTCAGGTGTAACTTTCTTACTTGGAAATGATATTGGTGGAAGTCAAGTGTGTCCAGCTCCTCAGTTGTCTAGTGAGCCAGTGGCTGCGACCCAGGATTGTGATGTCCCTGATGTGTTCCCTGCATGTGCTGTCACTAGGGCTAAGTCTAAAGTTACTGGTGATTTAGAGGATAATGATGATGATGATGTTATCCTAGCTGACACTTTTCTTGCTAATTTGGACCACTCACCAGATGAGGCAGTACCCCGTAGTGTTGATAATTTGTCTCGTCAAGAGTTGGTTGAGTTGCAGGTTGCTGACCCTGAGTTGAAAGGTCTAGCTAACTCTGCTTACAGTGAAGAAGAGTCAGCCGGTGCTTCTACTTGTTATTATGTAAAGTCAGGAGTACTTATGAGGAAGTGGAGACCCCCAACAGCATCAGCCGACTGTGAATGGGAGGTTGTACATCAAGTTGTCATCCCTCGTGTTTGTAGGCAGGATATCATTCGAGTGGCTCATGATTCCAGTTTGGCAGGACACCTTGGAGTGAGGAAGACTGTGGCACGCATTTTGAAACACTTCTACTGGCCAGGTATCTTCAGGGATGTTTCCTGGTATTGTAAGTCTTGTCACACCTGTCAAGTTGTGGGGAAGTGTAATCAGACCGAAAAGGTTGCACCTCTAGTTCCCATTCCTCCTTTTGAGGCGCCTTTCACCCGTGTGTTGGTGGATATTGTGGGCCCTCTTCCTAAGACTTCTTCAGGATTTTCTTATGTGTTGACCATGATTGATATGGCTACTCGTTATCCTGAAGCCATTCCACTTAGAAACATCTCAGCAAAGAACGTGGTTAAGGAAATGCTAGGGTTCTTCACAAAGTTTGGTCTGCCCAAGGAGGTACAGTCAGACCGGGGAAGTAATTTCATGTCAAACGTTTTCAAGCAGTCTCTGAAAGAGTTGGGCATCACCCAGATCACGTCTTCAGCTTACCATCCCCAGACCCAAGGAGCGTTGGAGAGATATCATCAAACACTCAAATCGATGCTCAAGAAATACTGTTTGGAACATCAGAAAGACTGGGATAAAGGTCTTCCATTCGTTGTGTTTGCTGCAAGAGAATCTCCAAATGAATCACTGGGCTTCTCACCTTTTGAACTACTGTTTGGCCATGAAGTAAGAGGACCCCTTAAGTTACTCAAGGAATGCTGGCTGTCGGAGGAAGATGACGTCAACCTGCTGGAGTATGTGATGAAGTTCAAAGAACGGCTGTCCACTGCTTTACAGCTGGCGAGAGAGAATTTAGGAGCTGCTCAGAAGATGAAGACTTGGTATGACAAGAAGTCCAGGATACGCCACTTTCAGCCAGGAGATCAGGTTTTGATTCTGCTACCAGTTCATGGGCAACCTCTTCAAGCCAAGTTTAGTGGTCCTTATTTCGTGGAGAAGAAACTCAGTGATGTGAACTATGTCATCGCCACACCAGATCGTAGAAAGAGCAAGCAACTATGTCACATCAACATGCTAAAGTTATATCACAGGCGGGACGAAAATAATCCAGTCTGCACTGTAGCTGTTCCACCCGAGTCTGCAAGTGAAGCTCTCCCATGCAGTATGAGCCTGAGTGATAGTTTGGGGAAGAATCCTGATATCATGAATGATCTCCAGACTAAGCTTTCTCATCTACCTCCCAAGGAAAGGCAGGAGTTTTCGGCATTACTGCAGGAGTACCCGCAAGTGTTCCGTGCCACTCCAGGAAGTACCACTGTGTTGATGCATGATGTCGATGTTGGAGACGCAAAGCCAATTAAATTGCCTCCTTACCGTGTGAACCCAGTGAAAGTTCCTCTGATCCAGAAGGAGCTTGGCTACCTGTTGGACCACAAGATGATAGAGCCCTGTCAGAGCGAGTGGAGTTCTCCTGTCACTCTGGTCCCTAAGCCAGGTGGGTCACAGAGGCTTTGCATCGACTACAGACGTGTTAATCAGATAACTAAAACAGACACTTACCCTCTCCCTCGTGTGGAAGATTGCATAGACAAGATCGGAAAGGCTAGGTACATAAGTAAGTTTGATTTGTTAAAGGGATACTGGCAAGTACCTATGACTGAACGTGCTAGGGAGATCTCATGTTTTGTAACACTAGGAAAGGCTTTTGCATGTTCTGTAATGCCGTATGGTATGAAGAATGCACCAGCCACATTTCAGAAGCTCATGAATGTTGTAACAGAGGGTTTGGCAGGGTGTGTTGTTTATATTGATGATGTATTAATCTTCAGTGACAACTGGAAAGATCACCTATGCCATGTCAGTAAATTTCTTGACCGTTTAGTTCATGCTAATCTTGTAGCTAATTTATCAAAGTGTGAGTTTGGTCAAGCTAAAGTTCAGTACCTTGGGTATGTAATTGGTGATGGACATGTTGCACCACCAGGAGCTGAGGTTCAGGTTATAAGTGATCTTCCCAGACCTAAAAGTAGGAAAGAGCTACAAAGATTTTTGGGAATGGTAGGTTATTACAGGAGATTTGTTCTTAACTTTTCTATTCTTGTATCACCACTTACAGACCTACTGAAAAAGGGAGTTGAATTTGTCTGGACCGATAACTGTGAATCCTCTTTCAACAAACTTAAAGCTATTCTATTAAGTCAGCCAGTGCTCGCTACTCCAAATTTTGCTAAGCCTTTTAAGATGGCTGTTGATGCAAGTGATACAGGAGCTGGGGCTGTTTTGCTGCAAGAGGATGATCAGGGTATTGAACATCCTGTATCTTATTACAGTAAGAAGTTCACTCCACCTCAAAAGAACTACTCAACTATTGAGAAAGAGCTTTTGGCCTTGATTTTGGGTTTACAGCATTTTTCATTTTATTTGTGTTCTGGTTTTGACCCCATAGTCATTTATACCGATCACAACCCACTGAAATTCCTTAGTAAGTTTAAAGATAAAAATCAGAGATTGACAAGATGGAGTCTACTTCTTCAGGAGTATTCATTAGACATACAACATGTCAAGGGGAAAGAAAATGTTATTGCAGATTGCTTATCTAGACTTTAAACAGATTGTTTTAGAGTAATAAGAAATTTCCTTTGTAAATTTCTTTTTCTTTGTGGGGAGGTGTTACATAGCCTATGATTTCATCATCCTTTGTGTAATTTTAACGCACAGTATGCTGCATGTTTGATCACGAGCGTGTTCTGCCTCAGTCCCCCCCTTCTACCGTTATAGTAGAGTAAGTCGTCCTTTCTGTTATTCAGTGCGGGATTGTCGACCGTTTGTCCCCATCGCTTCATTTGCGCGTCCTTATTACAAGTTGTATCAAGCTCTGCTGGCTCCTATATAATGAGCTCAGTCTCTGCATCATGGCCACTTAGATCTGCTCCTCATTTTGTTCACATCTCTGTCCTCCCCTGTACAGATATTATTATTGTGAGTGCTCAAGAAATCTCCAACCATCTAGCAGCTGTGTGTAATTTGAGTATAACTGTTGTTGCATTTTTTCTTGTACTGTGTAGCATAAGTTTAATTTGTAGGCCTAGTGAAGTTTTTGTAATTCGTGTGGGGTTCTTTGTGTCAGTCATTTTTGATAATAGTTTGTATCTGTAATTATTTATCTGGCATTCACTGAGTATTATCTGGTATCTCATTTTATCAGGGCCGACTTAGATAAATTTACTCTTGCTAATTTCGTGTTAATAGAGGCTATTGCAGTTAACCATATATTTAACCTGTTTTTGCCATTACATTATCCTTATGAGTCCTGAATGTTTTGTTGTTAGTTTGAGCATTAAACTTTAACTTGTAATTTTACCTAACTCTTTTGTTTTGAACCTGGAACTTTACGGGACTAGTGGTGATTTTTAGCATTCTCACTTAAAGCGTACGTTATCTTTCCTTGTTCCGTAACAATATATATATATATATATATATATATATATATATATATATATATATATATATATATATATATATATATATGTATTAGTGATGTATTGGATACCAAATTTTTGAGCTCCATGGAGGCAGAGGCGGAGCCAGATATCCATTTCTCATCAAATGCAGTTTGGATAAAACTGCGGAGGTTAAGATATTAATATTGTGGATGCGGACACAAATGCGCATTATTTTTACCTTCATGTCCGCGGTTGTTGACCCGGATTTTTTTTTACACATTATGAAATAGTATTGGCTTTAGTCCAGATATGCCCATATATTAACATAGCATGTGCAACTACTGCGACAGATAGGGAGAGAGAGAGAGAGAGAGAGAGAGAGAGAGAGAGAGAGAGAGAGAGAAAGAGGAACAATGAGAGGCGGAAGAATGAAGAGAGCTAATAGAGAAGAAAATAGAAAGAGGAAGAGGGACTGAAATGTGAGAGGAACGGAGAGGAGAGTTGTTAATGAAAAGGAGAAAAAAAATTATGACAAAAAGAGGAAGGTGAAATATTAGATGGGAGGAGATCAGCAACTTCTGCGATTCATTAATGCGGAGGTGGATTATTATGTAGTGCTTTTATTGTCTGAAAATGCGGTGGTGGATAATGATGCGAAACATTTGTTGTCTGAAGACGCGGACGCGGATAGTAATGCCGACATTATTTTCACTGCAGAGGCTCCGCCGAAGCGAAGGCGGATATCCGATACATCACTAATATATATATATATATATATATATATATATATATATATATATATATATATATATATATATATATATAATGTATTTCTTCACGGCACTGTTGCAGCTTTATCTATTTTCTATCGCTACTTAAATGGTCACTGCTCCTCTGGACTGTCTGCTTGCATTCCTCCACCACTACTGTGGACATGTAGCACCTGTCTATCAACAAACCCTCCTCCCTTTTCTGTCAGACTCTCAAATGCAAGAGTTAGTAGTTGCTCCCAGTCCATCATGTATGCAACAGGTCAGCGCTGTAACTGCATTCCTCCAGTCTTTATAACGCAGTGAGTGTGGAGTAACTTAAACTAAATGGAAAGGTGAGAGTGTGAGAGAATGGGCGTAGGGATGGGGTATATGTGCAGGAGTAGGTGAGAATGAGAGGGCAAAGGAAGGAGTATATATAGTTGTGAGTAAAAGATGGAAGAAAAACATAAGAGAGTATGGATCAGTTGGGTCAAGGATTGTGTGGGTAAGATTGAAAGTTGGAATACAAATGTGGGCGATTGTGTGTGTGTATGCGCCAACGCAAGATCGTGCAAGCAGAGTGAGAGAAGAGTTCTGGGCAAATGTGGAAGTGTGCATGGAAAAGTTTGGAAGGAATGAGAGAGTGTTTTTGATTGGTGATATGAATGGTAAAGTAGGGAACGTGAAGGTGGATGGAATAGTTGGTGAGTGGGGTGTGCGTGCTGAGATAGATGAGAATAGAATTGCGTTAGTGGACATTTGTGCTGGGAGGGGGTTGGTGATAGCCAATACCCTCTTCAGGCATAAAATGATCCACAGGTATACATGGCGAGTGATGAGAAGGGTGGGTGGTGAACGAAATGAAAGGAAGGCAATGATTGATTATGTATGTGTGGATGAAAGGATGCGAAGATATGTAATGGATGTAAGAGCTTATAGAGGTTGGGGTAGTGGACTTTCTGACCACTACTTGGTGGTGGCCAGAATCAAGATCCAAATATGATGGAGAAATAGAAGAAGGGAAGGACGGGAAGATGGAGTATTTGCAAGGAGAGTGGAAAGGTTACAAGAGGATGAGAAAAAGGCAGAATATAAGAGAGAAGTGGAGGAACGATTGGGCAAATATGATTTGGAGCAGATGGGGGACATGGAAGGTGTGTGCAGGATATTCACAGAAGAAATATGTGTAGCATGTGATGTGGTGTGTGGAATGAAGAGAAGACAGATGGGGGTGCAAGGAACAGTGTGGTGGAATGAAGAGGTGGGACAGGCTGTGACACAAGAGAAGAAAACATACAATGAATGGATGAGAAATAGGGGCGTGGAAGAAGTTGAGAGGCGGAGGAGAGAGTTATATGTAGAAAGAAAGAGAGAGGCGAAAAGATTAGTAAGAGAGAGTACAAGAAGAGTGGATGAGGAATTTGGAAAGAATTTGAGTGTACAGTGGAGGGACTGTAAGAAAATGTTCTGGAAAGAGGTGAAGAGAGTAAGACAGGGCGGAAGTGAAGTTAGCAGGGGAGTGAAAGATAAAAATGGTAGATTACTAGTGGAGAAGAGAGAAAAAGTGAGCAGATAGATAGAACACTTTAAGGAATTGTTGAACATAGAGGATGGAAGTAATGTGAGTATAAGTTGCTGGGGAATGTAAGGGAGAAGGAGGGAGGTGAGAAGACAGGAAGAAATTGGGGAAATCCCCAGGAATTGATGGAGTGTGTGGTGAAATGGTGAAGCATGGGGGAGAGAGAGTAGTAGAATGGATGTGGAAGATGTGCAGATTGGCCTGGGAGGAAGGTAGAGTCCTGGAGGATTGGAAGTCAGGTATAATTATTTCCTTTTACAAAAGAAAAGGGGAAAAAGAAGCGTGTGGTAATCACAGGGGCATTTGTCTTCTTAGTATAATAGGAAAAGTGTATGGTTGTATGCTTATTGACAGAGTTAGAGAAAGAACAGAGGAATTAGTTGGAGAAGAACAGGGAGGATTTAGGAAGGGAAGAGGTTGTGCAAATCAGATATTCATTCTTAGATCTTTAGTGGAAAAGTTTCTAGAGAAGGGAAAGAAGTTGTATGCGGCTTTCATGGATTTGGAGAAAGCATATGACAGGGTACATAGACAAGGATTGTGGAAAGTATTAAGAATATATGGAGTAGATGGGAAGTTGTTGAATGCTGTGAAAAGTATGTATGATGGTGCTAAGGCTGCAGAGCGTGTGGATGGTGAACTAAGCGAATTTTTCTCTTTGAAGGTTGGATTGAAACAGGGGTGTGTCATGTCTCCATGGTTGTTCAATCTGTATAGGGATGGGGTAATAAAAGAGGTACAAGGTAGGGTAGTGGATGTTGGAGTGGCCCTGGTGAGAGAGGATAGTGTTTGGAAACTCCCTGTACTGGTGTTTGCAGATGATACTGTGTTGTTGAGTGAAGACGAAGGGGAGCTGCAAGGGTTGATGGATGAGTTTGGGAGAGTGTGTAAGAAACGGAATCTAAAGGTGAATGTAGGGAAGAGTAAAGTGATGGTCTTTGAGAGAGGTGAAGTCAGTGAATGTACAGCGAGGTTGGATGGTGAGGAATTGGAAAATGTGAGTACGTTTAAGTACTTGGGTAGTGTGATGAGTAAGAATGAAGGTTTGGAGGGTGAAGTGCTTGAAAGGGTACAGCAGGGAAGAAAGGTTGCTGGTTCTTTGAAAGCAGTGATAAGAAACAGGGAAGTGAGCATGGAAGTGAAAAATTTACTGCATGACAGTATTGTGATACCAACTCTAACGTATGGAAGTGAAGTGAAGCTTGGACGTTGTTGGAAGGACACAAGTCAAGAGTGAGAGCAGTGGAAATGAGTTATTTAAGAGGAGCCTGTGGAGTGACATGGAGAGACAGGCTGACGAATGAGGATATAAAGGAGCGTTGTGGTGTGGATGTGGATGTGATAGTAAGCGTTATGAAGAAAACACTGAGGTGATTTGGCCATGTGGAGAGGATGGAGGGTGAAAGACTGACGAAGAGAGTGTATGTGAGTGAGGTGGAGGGGAGAAGAGGGAGGGGGAGGCCGAGGATGAGATGAAGGGATGGGGTGGAGAGGTATACTGTATGAGAGAGGGGGGTGTGAGTTGGGAACAGGGCAGTGAAATGGCAGGGGACAGGGAGACGTGGAGGCGATTTGTTTGTGGCCACCCCAAACGGTATTGAGGCGTCTGTCAATAGATAGATAGATAGATTATTATTATTATTATTATTATTATTATTATTGTTTTGTTATTATTATTATTATTATTATTATTTTTTTAAATGTTGTAGATGGGGATGCTCACCATCCACTCACTCGATGTAGTGCTGCTCTTGGGTGCCTGTCCTTTCGTCTCCTTTATCCTTCTTTCTTTCCATTCTCTTCCGTCGTTACCCCATTCTTTCCTCGTCCATCTGCCCACGAGTGACTTTACACTCCCTCGTCTGTCTTTCCTTCATTCTTTCCTCTTCCTTCTGCCTGTGGGTGACTCTACACTGAGTGACAAGCCAAAATGGTTTCCTGTACACCAGAAAACCATTTACTACGCCGGGTGGTAACATATGACCAAATTTTGGCTCCTGGTGGTTTAGTGGATAATTACGGCGCTCCAATCGAATTGAGCCAGTGAAGGTTTATATCCAAGACGTGGTTGAGGTTTATTGCTCTTGTAATGCCACTCTTGAGTGAGACTGGTCACTCTCATCTTAAATGTCAGGACCAACTTGCCTAGCCCCGGGCTCCTACGCTGCTCATGGGTCAATGTAGGATTGGATGATGAATGAACGAATGATTATTTATAAAAGCTCAACAGGGTTCACATCAGCTCTGGTTGCACGTTGGTTAAAATTATTGTATCTACATAATTAACACATTTTGTGTGTATATTAATTTTAATCAATTAATAGCATCGAAATTAATAGTTTTATTTTGTTCTCAGGCTGGTTTGTACGGGCAGTGGAAAAAGCAGTATCTCGCGGCTGCTACTCGAAAACGCCGCATGAAACAGCGAGAAAAAATTAATGTTCAGCAAGAAGAAACGACAAATGCAGACAGCCAGAATGCAAAGATTATGAGCCTAACGTTTACTCACATCCAGGGTCCCCTACTGCTGCTGCTGTCCGGCCTTATTCTGGGAGGAATGGTTTTTGTTGTGGAGAGGATTCTGACACCCCGATCACCCCATCGATAACTTCAGTGCGATGATTTACTTTTGTAGTCTATTGCCGGCTTAAAAATAAAAAAAATAAATGCATGCACCATAGGAGACCCCCGTAATTGATATGGAGAAGATTCTGATATCCCCATTACCATACCTTTAACGACGCCAGCACGATGACTATTTTGTTTAGTCTGTAACTCCCGATTAATATATATATATATATATATATATATATATATATATATATATATATATATATATATATATATATATATATATATATATATATATATATATATATATATCATTGGAGTCCCTCATGAATATCATTTAACGAAAACTGTACATAACTCCTCCACACTCATTTTTGTCGCCCGTTCGAGAACCCGTACTACCTCTTTTAATGATTTGCTCTGGCTGCCACTACAAAACCTGCATAGAATTTAGACTTTCAAGGTTCTTTTATTTTCCAGACTGACGTATCTTGCCGAGTTGCTAAAATTTCCGCCGGCACGCCAAGGTGTGATTTGGTAGTGTGAAGATAATCCTGTGTGCCTCGCAGAAGCAGAGGTTCTTAATCAGTTAGCTGAGTGTGACCGGTCGTTCTTCCATATAACCCCTACATTACATGACAAACTGTTGCCCTCCATGGGACACAGCCTTGTGTGTGTGTGTGTGTGTGTGTGTATGTGTGTGTGTGTGTGTGTGTGTGTGTGTGTGTGTGTGTGTGTGTGTGTGTGTGTGTGTGTGTGTGTGTGTGTGTGTGTGTGTGTGTGTGTGTGTGTGTTTGTGTGTTCCTTCAAATATTCATTGACATTCTAAATTTGGTTCCAATAACTTTTTTAACCCACAAATTTTATAATTCTTGTTTAACGCGGAATACATTTTAGTCTTAGCAACCTGACATGTATTTTATTGGGTAGAGTAGACTCCTGGAAGCATTATGCCCAGACATCAATAACATCTTCCCTCCATGACGTTTTCCTGGTCATTATAATCCTTTATTAGTATGAGTAATACAAGTATAATACAAAGTGACCCAGGAATAAAGTTAATTCAAAATGCTGAACAGGAAAGATAAGCTGATTGTAGAGCCTTTTACTTATAAAAGTGAATAAACTAAGAAGTGTCCTTGGTGTAGAAGTGGTCTTGGTGTAGAAGTGGTCTTGATGTAGATGTGGTCTGGGTGTAGAAGTGGTCTGGGTGTAGAAGTGGTCTGGGTGTAGAAGTGGTCTGGGTGTAGAAGTGGTCTGGATGTATAAATGGTCTGGATGTATAAATGGTCTGGATGTAGAAGTGGTCTTGGTGTAGAAGAGGTCTTGGCATAGAAGTGGTCTTGGTGTAGAAGTGGTCTGGGTGTAGAAGTGGTCTTGGCATAGAAGTGGTCTTGATGTAGATGTGGTCTGGGTGTATAAGTGGTCTGGGTGTATAAGTGGTCTGGGTGTAGAAGTGGTCTGGGTGTAGACGTGGTCTTGGTGTTGGAGTGGCCTTGGCATCGAAGTGGCCTTGGAACGTTGAAGTGATTTTGGTAGGTCTCGGAGAAGAAGGTGCCTTGGCGGTGATGTGGTCTTGGCACTGAAGTGGCCTCAGCATATAAGTGGTCTTGGCAGTGAAGTGGTCTTTATGTACAAATGATCTTGATGTTGAAGTGGTCTTGGCACCGAAATGGTCTTGGCACTGCAATGACCTTAGCACTTAAATGGTCTCGGCATCAAAACGGTCTTGGCATACAAATGGTCTTGGCAGTGAACATTTAAGTGATCTTGACGTTGAAGTGGTCTTAGTATTGAAGTGGCCTTCCCACTGAAGTGGTATTGTCATTGAAGAGGTCTTGTTATTTAAGAGGTCTTGGCATTGAAGAGGTGTTTCTTGGCATTGAAGTGGCATTAGCATTGATGTGGCCTTGGCGTTAAAGTGGTCCTGGCATTGAAGTGGTATTAGCATTGAAGTGGTCTTAGTGGCGAAGTGGTCTTGGCAATAAAATCGCTTGGCAAATAAGTGGCTTGGCAAATAAGTGGCTTGCTGAAGAACTGGCTAGACTGGTCAGTTGGTTGAAGATCATGACGCAGGAAGGGAGGAAACGTCGACATCAATGGGAAGCCCTTAAATTACTCATGCCATCAAACTAAATGCCTTATCTGACAAGGGAAAGGGAAAATAAACGTAGGAAGAAACACAGGAATATCAAGAAATTAAGAAG